>NC_091673.1:27530984-27834015 GCF_042453785.1 Malus domestica
AGCTAATATAAGTATCATCGCCCGTAGGCAGAACAGTGACCATTAGATAAGCACAAAAACCATTGAACATAATATTTTTGAACATAAGTACATACATCTCAACGGAGCTCAATAGCTCAAACATCATATCTTAGAACATCTTCATAGTATATAGTCATCAATATATACTACAAAGAACGTAAAAATCGATAAAGTATGATATTCCAAAATATTCTCAGTAAAGCATGATATCCCATAAACGTTTCATAAAATATAACTATTAAATCATGCTTTCATGTATGCATTTATAATAGTAAAATATGCATTTTAGCATGGGTCCACTCACAGATAATTCACTGTCGAAGAGCCATGCAAACTAGCGAAGACGGAAACGCCATAATAAATGTACCTAAGCACTTAAAAGGTCCAATTAATAAAACTCTATTCAAATGATTGAATTTCGGCAAACGAACATCATAAAAAAATTCAGGACGTCAAGAAAACATAAGAGGGGACCTTGGGTGCCCCCACATGCCGCCACACGCCATTTTGGGTCACTGGAAAAGTTGTCGGCGTTGCCGTGGACGGTGGAGGCATGTGTGCTCCACGCGCTAGCCAAGACATGCCCTCAGGCGCTCCCACATGCAAGCCCACACATCGACCCACGGTGGCCAATGACCTAATCCTACTGGGTTAGGCTAGATCCAGGTTGGATCTTATTCTAGTTTATGGGTTGGTTCCACATGGGTTGGGCTAAGGGTTTTAGGCCAAGGGTTCCATGGGTCTGGGCTACAAGGTTGAGCCTAGGCCTGGGTTCAGTGGGTCACCCAAATGGGTTTGGGTCGAGGGGTTTTTTTTTTTTTTGTCAAAGGGTTGAGGGTTCAATGGGCCAAAGGCCTGGGTTATATTGGGTTTGAGCTTAACAACTGGGATAGGTTCATTTGGGTTAGGCCAAGCAATAACTAGGTTTCCGGGTGTGGGTCAGTTTGACCTGGTTTTGACGAGGGAGAAGGCCGGAGCCTCCCGAGCTCTGATCGATTCCGATTCCGATTCTCAACCATACTTGGCGACTAAACCAAGGAAATGAAGCTACGAGTGAGGAGAAGTGAAACATACCATTTTGAGGCCTAACCGTGGCCGGGAAGTGGTCAGGAAATCCAAGTGGAGCCGCAGTCCATCACCGGAAGAAATCATTAGGTTCTCTATGCTTCACAGAGGAGAGGGAGAAATAGAGAGGTATGCGATAGGGAGAGAGATCCGAGAGAGTGAGGGAGCTCGGGGAGAAGGAAAGAAAAGGGAGAGATGAAGTGGGGGTACCACGTGGCAGGCAAAGAAAAAGGGAGGGTCGGGGACCAAAAAGAAAGGTAGGCCTGCCCAGCTAACCATTTAAGGCCCTAAAGTAACAGCCCAAAATATCTTTCACCCGTGAAATTTCCAAAATGCCCTCGTTCCAAAATTCATAAATAAAAATCAAGTTAGGTTGTTACAATCCATGGTCACAATCAAGAAGATTCACAGTTTACAAAGTATCGAATGCAAAATCTTCTGTTTTTTCTTTAAGGAGCTGTTATTCGCACTTTTCCATTGGGCCACTTGTCATAGTTATTATATTACTTCTTTATTAGTTAATTAACTTATTTCATTACAATTATTGTGTAAATGACATTGTTCTAAAAATCGTCGCGTAGCGCCACCTAGGTCATGCCTAAGTGCTAGGCAGCTGACCACCATCCCGATTAATCCCTAGCCGAGGGTGCCTAGACTTCTTTAGAAGGACACCTAGCCTGCCTAGGCAACCGACTTGCCCGCCTAAACTCGCCTAGGCACCCGCCTAAGTTGTGAATGTCACTCATTTAATGTCATTTTATTTTGTACTTTATGTGTCCTTATACAATTATGTACTTTTTTAAGTATATATAGACACTTATTTATATGATATAAATAGATTTATTTAAATTCACCTAGTCCATCTAGGCCCCCACCTAGCTGTCTAGGCGCTAGGCCCCAGCTCACCGCCCAACTAACGCCTAATGTCTTTTAGAACCTTGGTAAATTGGTACATCAATGTTATGGCCACAACTCACACGTAATTAAACTTTTTTTTTTTTTTGGAGAACCTCAGCAGTACGAGAGAATTCTATTAATATGGAAAAACAAGTTGCACGTAGTTATGGGACACATGAACCTTACCTCTCATAAAGCAAGAAAACAAAAATACACAAAAAGATGGGGATATAAACCTTATTCTTGTTGAAAAAGAAAATACAAGAAAAAAAAAGGGGGACACCTTCTTGAAAAGAGAAAATTTAAGAAAAACATAGGGACATAAACCTACCCATCTAGAAAAGGAAAGTACAAGTAAGAGGGAGACCATGGACCAATCCCTTCTAAAATAAAGCCTAAAACGTTAACTACAAAATAAGCTTTTTTTTTTTTTTTTTTTTTTAATGAACAAAGACTAATATTAAAATGAGAAACCACGGGTACAACCAGCACCAGCCAAATCAAATTTTATGGCTAGGCCTACAAAATAAGCTACGAAATAAAAAAGAAAACCCAAAGGATTAGATAATAAAGAAAATCACACGTCAAGAAGGGGAGATAGACCTGTAAGCTGGCATTCCCAAGAAATCTGAATGTAGAAAAGGTAATCTCTATAAGATGAGTTACACGTAAAATAAGAGAAGACAAGAAAAACCCTAAATTGGCTTGACACGCCTCAATTCCAATGTCGAGAGCAGGATGGCCATGTGCTGGCTGACACCCGAGGGTGATGCAAACCATTTAATGAATGCATATGCCAAGAACATGTGAAACATGGATATAAATTTCGCGCAAACTACATAATGTAATATTCAAATACAAACCTTACCAAAATAATATAATAATATTCAGTTGTTAATAAAATGATAGTGATAATGCATGACATGTTACAAGCGGAAGGTGTGATAGAAAGTGCTATTACAAGTGATGTCGAAAGCAGAGAGGATGACATGATATCATTGGTAGGGGAATGCCTCGTAACTCAGATCATATGCCTCGTTCCTATGTCCTGAGGGGGCGCAAAACAAACATGAGTGGACCAAGTTGGTATATACATAGTACTAACATAATTATTCAACAACGTACTAACCCCCAAAGTTTATGAAAACTCATATAGCAAAATAAATAGTAGGTTTTCCGAAAACCCTAGCATGCCAAACCTTTATAAAACATATATCGTATATAGTGTGCTAAATAGTGGTATCTGTATCGCCCAAAAATATATAGAACTCTTCATTCGCCCGAAAGCATATAGAACACTTCATTCGCCCGTAGGCTCTTACAGCACCCACCCGAAGGCATATAATGACCACTAGATAAGCACAAAAATCATTGAATATAATCTTTCCAAAATACATATGCATATATATCATCGGAGCTCAATAGCTTAAACATCATATCATAAAACATATTCGTAGTATATAGACATCAATCATATATACTACGAAGAACGTAAAGTCGATAAAACATGAATATCATAAAGCGTAAATCCTATTTACTCATAAACGTTTTTTTTATGCACAAAATCAGTGAGGACCTTGGTACAACAAAAAGTGTTAAGTTTGTGACCTTCGCTAGATTGCTCCGGTCATTAGTGTGGATAAGTATGTAAATGAATAGAGATAGGGAAGCAAGCACAAGATGTACGTGGTTCACCCATATTGGCTACGTCCACGGAGTAGAGGAGTTCTCATTAATTGTGAAGGGTTTACACAAGTACATAGGTTCAAGCTCTCCTTTAGTGAGTACTAGTGAATGATTTAGTACAAATGACATTAGAAAATATTGTGAGAGAATGATCTCTATTTATAGAAGAGAGTTTCTAGTTTCATTCTGACATTGACACGTGTCGTGTTATGATTAGCTTCTAATGTTAACACGTGTCGCGCTATGATTGGCTTCTGGTGTCGTGTTGTGATTGGCCTGTTGGTTGGAAGGAAACTCTTTTAGGTCCTTGATGGTATAACGTTGACCGGTGCTCAGTAGTTTCGGGATTGGTCAAGAATTTGAGGGTCAAAACAAGTCCATCAAATCTAGAATACGTTCGACCCTGATGATATGGATACTTTTGTTGTTGACAAAGTAGTGGATGTATCGGCACGTGGTCTGTTACACTTGTCTCCACATGCTTCCTTGTATCCTTCTCACTTACCTTATCTGTTCCTCAGGTCGATGTGGTATCTTCTTTGGAAGCATAAGATGTTGAAGATGAGTACTTGAGAGCAATGCCAGGTAAGTAATCAGGCAAGGGGTTCTAGACAGTCAGTTCCTGACTAGAAGCTTGATTCCAAGTGTTGACTGATTGTTCTCTTTCTCCTTGTCTTACAGGTAAGAACAAGGGCAAAGGAAAAGACAGGGGAAAAGCATGATATGGGATACTCTTGCTTTTGACCCTGATGATATGAGATACTTTTGCTCTGGTGTGGCTGGTTTGCATAGGTATTATTGTGGGGGAAAAGATGAGTATTTCGAGAGGCTTCGTTGGGAGTGCCCTCTCAGATATGAGGAAGGGTTGAGCATTTTTGCAGGTCTGCCTGTCCGTGGAGGATGGAGGTCGACATATATAGGAGTCTCCCTAACAACAAGTAGTAATGCTATTCCTTTACCCTTCTTAGTCATAGCAATGTAGTGGGACCTGCAAGCTTCACGTGTTTTAACTTTGTCAGAGAACTTTGAAAAAGTGGTCTTTGGTATCTGGAGAGCTTATGTTGCGTGTGAAGATTGCAGACAAGCTTTATCCAAGGAAATCTGGCTCTTGAAGTTCTGAGAGCGGTGCCTCTTCGGTTTTCAAACAAGTAATCCTATCAGGGATCTGGCTCTCGAGATTCGGAGAACATTACCTCTTCTATTTTTGAGAAAGCAATCCTGTTGAGAGTTTGGCTCATGAGATTCGGAGAGCGATGTCTCTTCGATTTTTGAGAAAGTAATCCTGTTGGGAGTCTGGCTCTCGAGATTCAGAAGGCGGTGCCTCTTTGATTTTTAAGCAAGTAATCATGTTGGGAGTTTGGCTGTCGAGAATCGGAGAGCAGTGCCTTTTCGATTTTTGAGCAAGCAATCTTGTTGGGAGTGTTTTCTCGAATGTGAGTAAAGGTTGGGCATTTTTGCCATTCTGCCTCACCACGGAGCACGGAGGTTGACGCACATAGGGACTTTCCAATTATTAAGCAATGGTGTTGTTCCTTTACCCTTATGGGTAATAATAGTAGGGTAGCTGGACCTTCAAAATTTATGTGTCTAAACTTTGTCAAAGATCTTTGGCAAAGTTATATGTGGTACTCGAGGAGCTAATGTTGCGTGTGGAAAGTGGTGCCTCTTCGAAATTCGGAGAGTGATGCCTCTTCGATTTTTGAACCAACGGCCATGTTGCCCTTTCTTTTATAAGGGCACCAATTGTGTGTAAGAAGTACATTCAGAGAGTTATTGCTTGTAGGAATTTTCCCCTTATTTTTGTACTTCAGAGATTTATTGGACCTCATTTTTGAAAATGTTTGGCCCATTCGACCGTCATTTTGACTTGAACTTTGGTGAAGAGGCAACTATGTCTCCTCAAGACAACATATGGCGTCCATCCTTGTATCCCCTACTGGTCCTCTTACCGTTAGAGACTCTGTGATGAAGAATGATATGACCGCTGTGGTGGTGGCTAGGAACCTTCTCACTCCCAAAGATAACAGACTACTTTCCAAACGGTTTAATGAGTTGGCTGTTAAGCATTCCCTGGCTTTCAGTGTTCAGTGTGCAGGTTCTGTGTCTAATATGGCTCAACGCCTATTTGTTCGAACTTGCCAAGTTGAATTATTAGCGGCTGAAGTGATAAGTCTCAAATAGGAGATTAGAAGGCTCAAGCATGAGAATAAACTATGCTAGAAACATGAAGAGGAAGCTTAACCAGATGCAGGAATCTGATGGTCAAATTTTACCTGATCATAAGAGGTTTGTGGGTTTGTTCCAAAGGCATTTATTACCCTCGTCTTCTAAGGCTGTACTGTGTAATGAAGCTCCAAATGATCAACCTCCAATGCCTCCTCCTTCTGGGGTTCTGTCCAGTATTGAGGCTCCGAATGATCACCCTCCGGTACCTTCTCTTTCTGGGGCTCTACCGACTGCTGAGACTTTTCCTAAGCAACCTTTGTGAAGGCTCCCTCTTGTTTGTTTATTTCAACGTATTGTGTTAAATACACCAAAGCCTTCTTCACTAAGTTCTTTGAATTTTTTCTTTTGTTAAAGCTTGTATGTTAAAGCTTTGTGAGTGAAGCATGTAGGTTGAGGTAGTGTTCCCTTAATTTCCTGAGTGAGGAAAACTTCTCAGTTAGAGACTTGAAAAATCCAAGTCACTGAATGGTCGTGAGACTTTTGAGTATCAAGGTGCAGTAGCATATGGTAGGAGTCCCCCAAGTCTCTGGTCGAGGGAGTTCACGAAGGAGGTGTCTTGCTAGTAGCCAAGCTTCTAAAGTAACAAAACTTCACCATTTTCCTTTCTAAGTGGTAGCTCAAAACTCCTCCTTCATATATATTTGTTATGAAAGTTGTTAGGCCCAAAAAAGAGGAGGCCTAGGCAAATATTTGTTTTTTTCCGATTTTTTTTTTCTTTTCGAATTTTTGAATTTTTGAATTTTTGAATTTTCGAATATCTGAATTTCCAAATATATATATATATATATATTAAGCTTTGTAGGTGAAGCTTTGAGGTTGAAGCTTTGTTAGGTACTATGAATTGATTTTGCTTCACACTATCTTGATCAAGAGTGTGTGAAGCTTTTGTGTTGAAGCTTTGTAGGTGAAGCTTTTGTGGGTGTTAAAGCTTTGTAGGTGAAGCTTTTGTGGGTGAAGCTTTTGTAGGTGAAGCTTTTGTGGGTGAAGCTTTTGTAGGTGAAGCCTTTGTGGGTCAAGCTTTTGTGGGTCAAGCTTTTGTGGGTGAAGATTTTGTAGGTGAAGCTTTTGAAGGATTATTTTGTGAAAACATTTTCATTTAAGCAACATCAATAAGCATGCAAATAACAATTAAAGGCGGAATCATGCTTGCATGCACTTAAAAACAAAACATTAACCATGAAATTCAAAGCCTAGTAGATTGGTGAACCAAGACTCAACTCAAATCAAAGTGAGTTGAGAAATATACCTTTGTAGATTCCTCTTTGCATAAGCAAAGGCTAATCACCCAAAGAGAGGGCCTTCATTCCTTGCATATTAAATCTATGGATTTGGATGGAAGAATAGGATTCTCCAAGTTCCCAAAATAGAGAACCTCTAAGTATCTTCACCAAGGTTAGATTGAAGAAGAAATGAGTGACCTTGGAGTAGTGGGATTGCAAGATGCACCCCCCAAGGTGGCCGGCCTCTTTAGAGAGAAATGGAGAGACAAGTTCTCACCAATTTTCTCCAAAACAAAACCTTAATGAATTTTGGCTATAAAGTCATATTTATACCTTTATTCATTTGAGTGGCAAACTTGTAAATAAGTCCAAGTTCACTACCCTAAACAATATGGCCGGCCATTAGGATATTTTGGACTAATTGGGCCTTTGTGAATCATTATTCATTAAGTTGTCATACAACTTAAGTTAATGGGCTTGACGTTCGAAGCCCATTGGGCCTTAAGGTCCAAAACTATCCCGAGGTCTTTAACGAACTTATTTGTTTGATTAATTAACATATTAATTAATCCTTGCCATAAATAAATGATTAAACCATTTAATCATTCTTACTCATCTCCATTGTTTCTTCAATCTCCACCTTACACGGTGTGCGATCCATTAGGTTCCTTTTAGCGAGGCAGTGGGCGATTAAAACCATTTTACATCGATTGTGAATTGAAACTTACTTTCAATTCTCCCTTTAGTGATTACACACATTTAGGGCTTCCACAAACCATGAGTGACACCTTGCAGCATATCATGGTTACCCAAGCTAATCAGAAGAGGTAGAGAAAACCTATTCAGTTTGGGATTACAAATGCAATACGGTCTTTCTCTAATCTAATACTCCTGACCACATTGTTTGGTTTGATAGTTTATTTATTCATGTCTACTATCCAATATGATTCGTGTGCTTATATGATTTCCTTGAATGTGATTCGGAACGCATTCCCAAATCTCATTCATACTCTAGCCAGAGATTCTAAATCATATCATAGAGTATTCTCCCTCAAACAGTTTGAAGGTTAGAGATCCCTTGTTGCGCATTCACTTGCCTCCATGGCTAAGTGGCTTAACCCCAACGATGCCGTGGACACTCCAATGGAATGACGTTTGACATAATCAAAGATCAAGGACTTAACCACAAGACAACTATGATGCCTTAGGTCAAAGGACTACTTTGCATTATCCCAACCATGAGTTCTCATGTGACATGAATATGAGAACTCTTCGTTGATCGCGTTCAGTGAACTCATTCTCTATTGAGCACCTACGTACTTGTCTTGATGTCACACACACCAATGACTCGAGACTAGTCACTCTCCCTGAGAGAAAACACAGTACGTACCGATCTTAACGGACTGTCAATGCCCAATTGACAATCCTATGATCAGGAACATTTAGGATGTGTCTACGAAAGAATGGTCTCATGAATCTAACTTCATTAGATTGCATTCTCTCAATCACATATTCCTTGGACTTTATCGTTTAAGCATATAACATTTATATGAGACGGCTCAAACAATAATCTTTGCCCTTTATATTAAACTAGATTAGTTTAACATGTGAAATGTCCGTAAAGTATCATCATATGATTGGCTTTAGGGCACATTTCCAACAGCTTTTGTGGGTCAATCTTTTGTGGGTTAAGCTTTTGTAGGTCAAGCTTTTGTGGGTCAAGCTTTTGTGGGTGAAGTTTTTATGGGTGAAGCTTTTGTAGGTGAAGATTTTGTAGGTGAAGCTTTTATGGGTCAAGCTTTTGTAGGTGAAGCTTTTGTGGATGAAGCTTTTGTGGGTTAAGCTTTTGTGTTGAAGTTTTTGTAGCTGAAGCTTTGGAGTTGAAGCTTTGTAGGTGAAGCTTTGGAGTTGAAGCTTTTGTTGGGTACCATGAATTGATTTTGCTTCACACTATCTTGATCAAGATAGTGTGTAGCTTTTGAGAATTTGTAGTTGTCCTCCATTGATGAAGCTTTTGTTGGTGAAGCTTTTGTGTTGAAGCTTTGTAGGTGAAGCTTTGGAGTTGAAGCTTTGTAGGTGAAGCTTTGAAGTTGAAGCTTTGTACGTGAAGCTTTGGAGTTGAAGCTTTTGTTGGGTACCATGAATTGATTTTGCTTCACACTATCATGATCAAGATAGTGTGAAGCTTTTGAGAATTTGTAGTTGTCCTCCATTGATGAAGCTCTTGTTGGTGAATCTTTTGTGGTGAAGTTTTGTTGGGTACCATGAATTAGCTTTGCTTCACACTATCTTGATCAAGATAGTATGAAGCTTTTGAGAATTTGTAGTTATCCTCCATTGATGAAGTTTTGTTGAATTTCCCAATTTCCTTTTCTTTTTTTCTTTTTTTTGGGAAAATTAGAAAATTAGAACATATACAAATTTTGCTTCCACACTGTTAAGCAAGAGATTGTGATGCAAGCCACACCTTGTAGTAGTCAAAGGTTTGGATGAACCATATAAATTGAATTTGCTTCGAACAGTCTTGATCAAGAGTGTGTGAAGCTTTCTACGAGTTGTAGTTGCCCTTCATTGATGAAGCTTTTGTTGGCACCATAAATTGGTTTTGCTTCACACAGTCTTGATCAAGAGTGTGTGAAGCTTTCTATGAGTTGTAGTGTTTGAATTGTTACAAGGGAAAAATGTCTGAAACAAATGCAAGAGAGCTAAATAGCTTGATTTTCGTATGTCATGCACTAAAGTTGTTGTTGGCTTGCAATAAGACTTTGTTGGTGACTATAACTCTTGTTGGGCATAAGTGTTCCCCTAGTGGAGTTGTAAAACTTGAGGGTTTTTTATTATTTGTGAGTGCTAGGAGTTCACATGTACAAGTTGTACCACTCGTTTTCTAGTTGGTGGAATGAATGGTGAGTTGCTTTCATCACTTGGCTGGTAATACGAATGTGAGTTCCTACATCACCTTTCATCACATTTGATCACCTAGTTGGTGGCACGAAGATGAGTTCCTTCTTCACCTGGTTGGTGGCATGAGTGGCACGTTGCCAAATGATATTAGAGTACGAGTTCACCTGGTTTGTGGCATGAAGTAGAGTACGGGTTGTAC
Organism: Malus domestica; assembly: GCF_042453785.1. Classification (NCBI taxonomy): domain Eukaryota; kingdom Viridiplantae; phylum Streptophyta; class Magnoliopsida; order Rosales; family Rosaceae; genus Malus; species Malus domestica. Next base: position 27,541,203 of record NC_091673.1, read on the forward strand.
ATTTCATCACCTGGTTTGTGACATGAAGATGAGTTCCTTCTTCACCTGGTTGGTGGCGTGAATGGCAAGTTGCCAAATGATATTAGAGTATGGGTTGTAAATTTCATCACCTAGTTGGTGGCATGAAGGATAGTATGGGTTGTACATTTCATCACCTGGTTGGTGGCATGAAGATGAGTTCCTTCTTCACCTGGTTGGTGGCATGAGTGGCAAGTTGCCGAATGATATTAGAGTACAGGTTGTACATTTCATCACCTGGTTGGTGGCATGAAGGAGAGTACGGGCTGTACATTTCATCACCTGGTTGGTGGCATAAAGATGAGTTCCTTCTTCACCTGGTTGGTGGCATGAGTGGCAAGTTGCCAAATGATATTAGAGTATGGGTTGTACATTTCATCACCTGGTTGGTGGCATGAATGGCAAGTTGCCAAATGATATTAGAGTATGGGTTGTACATTTTATCACCTGGTTGGTGGCATGAAGAAGAGTACGGGTTGTACATTTCATCACCTGGTTTATGGCATGAAGATGAGTTCTTTCTTCACATTTCATCATCTGGTTGGTGAAAATAAGGGCAAGGTGTCGAGGCACATTGTAGCAAGTGTCGTAGACACAAAGTATGTTGAACCCTTTCGAAGCATAGTTGACTTATGTATGGATGTGTTAGAATGTATGATGTTTATGTATGAATGTGTTGGAATGTATGATGTTTATGTATGAATGTATTGGAATGTATGATGTTTATGTTGATTGATATGAGTGATGCTTATGAATGTTTTGCTATGCATGAAAGGATCCATGCTTTTGATATGTGAACCATGTTGGTTGTAACACTTAGTATCACATACTTTGTGTCAAAGTACGCATGTTGAAGCTCTGAGTTTGAGTATAAGGGTAGGTCAGTGTAGACCAAGTGTTCCAGTGCTAGGAACGTAAAAAACTTAAAAGAAGTTGTCTGAATTCCTTCTTCTTTAAATATTTGCTGAATGGCTTGTGTAACAAAAGATCTCAAGCGGTTGAGAGTCAAAACATTTGTAATGTGTATGCCTTCTTATAATAGCATTTCCTTCAGTACCTAGTCCTCCACTTTGAAAGAGTGAGGCTTGGCCCCATAGTCATAATAGTCGACGGTACGTTCACCCCTGGTTGTCTTGATACGAACTTTTATCCCTCTTGTTGTAATGGACTTGCTAAGAGTAAAAATCCTTCCTTTTACCAAGAGACAGATATGTTTGGTGACTTAGCGAGTAGCTAAATAAGGCAGGAGATGATGCAATGGGTGTCTGAATGGCCAATATCTCCTCACTTGGTAGAACTTGACTTCCACTTCCCACTTGTTGATTAGGGTTAACCATATGGGGGTTCCCTTGGTATGTCCTTGCTTCGGCGGAGGCGTGGTTGTAAGCATGTGCCATCACCTCAGAGTAAGTCTTCCAAGTGTTGGCATTGATCATGTACTTGAAGAAACAATCATGTAGGCCTGCAGTGAAGGCCTTGAGGGCGGTCTTGTCATCTGCCTCAGCGTAGCAAGAATACTCATGGCTAAAGCGATCGGCATACTCTCATAGTGACTCGTCCAGCTCTGGCGAATAGTGTACAAGTCATCTGTAGAATGCAAGCGATTGGTCTGGAAGATGTGTTGAGAGACAAACAGTTTCCTCAGTTCCTTAAATGAGTCTACTGTCTCAGGTGGAAGACGGCAATACCAGTTTAGAGCTCCGCCAGAGAAGGTGGAGGGGAAGAAAAGACATCGCTCTTCGTCGGTGTGCATTCGATATGCCATGGTGGACTCAAAGAGGTTAAGGTGTTCAATTAGGTCCTCCCTTCCAGTATAGAGTTGTAAACCAAGCTTTTGTTTTGTCTTCACTTGAAGGGGGTGTCGAGGATCCTTCTTGTGAAAGAGCCAGGCCTAGGTTGCTTCCAGTCAGGGATCTCGGCTTGACGTTTGGCCTTCAACTTGTTTACTTCCTCAAAGAGTTGTAGGACAAGAGGGTCCTAAGTGGAGTCATGTACCACTGGAATTTTCTTTCGTAAGTCTCCATCGCCTTTTGGAAGTAGGAAAGTTTGAGCAAGGGCGTGTGGTTTTTTCTTGGACTCGCTGTACTGACTTCTAGGGCAAGTATGTCGCAATACCTCAGAGTCTCGTGTACCTTTATGTTCCTTTGGGACCTGTCGTTCCTTCCCTAGATTCGCAGTTAGCCTAGGTCGTGGGAGGGGACCGAGTCTTTCAGAAACCCTTGGGTCATTGATCTTCGAGCATATGTGGAGGGGATTCTCTTGACGTTGCTTTAGGAAGTCTCGACAGTCATAATAAACAGCTTTTAATTTTTCCAACCCTTCTACATGGAGGTGTCTTCCTCCACTTCTTCTGCTTCAGGTCGAAGCATCTGGGTTGAGAGAAGTCTCATGTTGATCAATGTTTTGATGATTAGGTCGCTCCTCATCAGGGATACCCATGTCGAAGGGAAATGACCTTCCGAGTTGGGGGGCACCCAGATGATGGTTGATGTCGAGCTCGCATGTTTGAGTACGCCTAGTTTCATGGAGCGTCTCAAAGAGCTTCTCATACTGCTCCTGGAGGACCTCATTCTTCATTGCTATCTTGTTGTTCTGAGCTTCTAGCTCATCGACTTTAGCTTGAAGAGCAATCCTCTTTCCTGTCTTCTTTCGTTGCTTCGTACTAGGTGCAAGAAGGGTTTCATTCTGTGTGTTGTGGCTTCCTTCGCTTCCCATGTTGGAGAGGGATGCCTGGTCAGAAGAGAGTGTACGAATGGTGGAAACCAGGTTGGTAAAGCTGAAGAGAGTGGGAATAAGTGTCGTTCCCACAGACAACGCCAAATGTTGATGCACAAAATTAGTAAGGACTTTGGTACAACAGAAAGTGTTAAGTTTGTGACCTTCGCTAGATTGCTCCGTTCATTAGTGTGGATAAGTATGTAAATGAATAGAGATAGGGAAGCAAACACAAGATGTACATGGTTCACCCAGATTGGCTACGTCTATGGAGTAGAGGAGTTCTCATTAATTGTGAAGGGTTTACAAAAGTACATAGGTTCAAGCTTTCCTTTAGTGAGTACTAGTGAATGATATACTACAAATGACATTAGGAAATATTGTGAGAGAATGATCTCTATTTATAGAAGAGAGTTTCTAGTTTCATTCTGACATTGACACATGTCGTGTTGTGATTGGCTTCTGATGTTGACACATGTCACGTTATGATTGGCTTCTGATGCTGACACGTGTTGCGTTGTGACTGGCCTCCTGGTGGAGGGAAACTCTTCTGGGTCCTTGACGGTATAACATTTCTTAAAACGTAACCATTAAATCATGCTTTTCATGTATGCATTCCTAACAGTAAAATATGCATTTTAGAAATGGTCCACTCACATATACTCCGTCATCAAAGAGCCGTGCAAAATAGGAGGGACGTAAACATCACTAGTAATTGTAACTAAGGACATAAATGGTCCAATTAATAAAACTCTACCATAATGATTGAATTTCGGAAAATGGACGTCATAAACAGATTCAGGACGTCGAAAAACATAAATGGGCATCTCGGGTACCCCCACGCGCCCTCACGCATCACCACGGGGTGGTGGCCCGAAATGCCACGCATCGATTTGGGTCGCCCGAAAAGTCGCCAGCACCGCTGTGGACTACAGCGGAGCACAGTGCCTCTGGTGGAGGCGCGCTTCATGTGCCGGCCAAGACAGGCGCCCATGCACCGATTGGGATCTGGGCTCCAACTGGGTCTGGGCCTATTCTTCGAGGCTGGGGCCTGAGCTTTGGGGATTTGGGCTGGGCTGGACAATTGGCTCGGGTAATAACTTAGGCTTGGATCAGGCTTTAGGGTTATTAGGTCGGGTTTAACCCATTTTTTTGCCAAGGTTTGGTCAGTTTCTGGGCACAACTTCAAACGCGTATAACTTCCCCGATATTCAACCAAATCAAGTGATTCAAAAATCAAATTGTAGTACTCAATGAGATGAAGAGAATGGTACCTTGTATAATGGTTAACTCGCCATGGTTTGGCCGAAAAGTACCTCGAAAGTGGCGGTGCTCGTTGAAAAATTAGGAAAAGCTACTCCGAGCTATTTTATGCATTTAACACGTATGTACAACTTCAAACAAGCTTCGATCTACTCTAAAACACATAAAGTGTTTCTACAAGCCTAACAATGTTGGAAAATCATGAAACACATTGGGGAAGACAATAAATAATGACAACGTTGCTAGAAGGTTCCTCCACTTGGCACTGGGTTTTCGAAGCTTCTCTGTCCACGTGGTGGTGGTTTCTAAAGAGTCAAGTAAAGTTAGTTAGATGTTTGTTATAATGTTTGTTATAATTCTTATGTAAATTGATATAGTAGTCAAGGGTATAAATGTAATTGGCGCATTGCCTACATATACTGCAACACCAGTGTAATCTTATGATCATTTCAATAGAATTAAAGCATATTCAGAAATTGTGTGTACTTAGATTTCTACATGGTACCATTGCCAACCACCTCATGGCCTCTCCGATCCTGCTGTATTCTTCATCTCCGATCTTCCGCTCTTTTCTGATCTTTTTCTTTGGTGTGTTGATTGAGCAATTGTGTTCTCAGATTTGGATTTTCGACTTGTTAATCTTGAATTTTGATGGCGTCTTCATCCGATTCTTCTTCTCTAATTGAGTCGGTGCCTCCTCCAAACCAGAATATCAGCAGTATGGTTCCGATCAAACTTCGGCGGTCCAATTACTTGCCATGGCGAGCGTTATTTGCATCGATTCTTCGTTGTTACAAGCTTCTTGGTATTATTGATGGCATTGAGCCATGCCCATCACCCTTTCTTCCTGATAGCTTGCTAAATCCAACCTTCAAGCACTAGTATGATAAGGATCAAAATCTGCTCATCTGGTTCAACTCAACTCTCTCTGAGGAAGTTATTCCATTCACTATTGGTGTCTCATCTGCTTGTGTTCTCTGGCTTAAACTTGAGCAGCGATTTGGTGGTGTCTCGGATGCTTATATTCATCAATTGCGGTCCCGGCTTCAAAACATTCATAAAGGTTCTCAGTCAATGTCTGATTATCTTCAGCAAATCAAGGAGATCTTTGATTCCCTTACTGCTGCTAGAGCCTCTATCATTGATCGCGATCTCATTGCAGTAACTCTTGTTGGTCTTCTTAATGAATTTGAATCATTCACTGATTCCATACTACTTCGCCTTTCGTCTACTTCCTTGGATGAATTACATGGCTTATTGCTTACTAAAGAACTATTCATGTCACGTCGCAAGAAGACTTCCTCATCTTAGCCTTTTCAGGCGTTCTCTGTACAAGACCAACTGCCACTCCTTCTCACACTACCATAAGCTCTTGCTACTCAGAATCATGGAACTCAACCACTTCAGAATTCTTTCTGGTATAATTCTAACCGAGGAAAACATAATCGTGGTTTTCGGGGTTCAAATCATGGCAATCATAACTCTGGTTACAATCGTGGCACTCATTATTCTGGATTCAATCGTACTGCATCCTCTTCTGGTTACAAATCTCCATGTCAAATTTGTGGATCTTACAGTCATGAAGCTATTGACTGTTTCGATCGAATGAATCTAGAGATCTCAGGCAAGGTTCATCCAGCTAAACTTGCTGCCATGTGTGCTCATTACACTACTAAGCCTTCCCATTCTTGGCTCATTAACTCGGGTGCTACCTCTCACATCACCAATGATATCTCCAATATCCAATCTCCTACTCCCTACAATGGTGAAGACAAGGTATACATTGGAGATGGTAAAGGTCTGTTTATAGATGATGTTGGCACATCTGTTTGCATACTCCCGCTCAATCTTTTAAAATGCAAAATGTTCTTCATGTGCCTCAAATGCAGCATAGTCTACTTTCTGCCTATCAATTTATCAAAGATAATGATTGTTCATTAACTCTTGATATTCATGGATCCTCTATCAAGGATCGTTTTACAAGGAGGACGCTTTTGCGGGGACAAGTTAAAGATGGTTTCTTTCCTCTTCACAGTTCACCTACTCCCTACAAAGCTACTCCTTCCACACATGTTGCACTTGTAAGTACTTATGCCAATGTCAAAATCTCGCACAGGCAGCTTGGTCATCCATCTTCAATTATATTTCGTAAAGTTTTGTCAACACATAAAGTTGTTGTACAAGGCAAATCGCCTCTGGACTTCTTCTACAATGATTGTGCTCTAGCAAAGAATCACAAGCTTCCATTTGGTGTTCCTAGATCTATGTCTACTAAATTGTTGCATTGTGATGTTTGGGGACCATCTCATGTTGTTTCAGTGAGTGGTTATAGGTATTATTTGCTTATTGTTGATGATTACAGCAAGTATAGCTGGTATTTTCCCTTAAAGTCTCAATCTTATGTATTTTTAACATTTGTGGAGTACAAGTCCTATGTAGAAAATACTCTTGGTAATAAAATCAAGGTTGTTCGATCTGATTCAGGAGGTGAGTTTACTAGTCATCAATTTTAGAATTTTCTTAAACTTCATGGTATTTTCCAACAATTTAGCTACCCTCACACTCCGGAGCAAAATGGATGTGTTGAAAGGAAGCATCGTCACTTGGTTGAAACTGCACAAACACTATTGGTTGCATCTAAAGTTCCTTATGTTTTTTGGGTTGAAGCATTTTCCATTGCAGTTTATTTGATTAATCGGCTTCCTCTTGGTGGCGTACTGCAATCCCCTTGGGAACTTCTTTTTGGTACCCCTCCATATTATTCTCAACTTAAAAATTTTGGTTGTGGATGCTTTCCTTAGCTCAAGCCATACACTTCATCCAAGTTGGACAGCAAAAGTAAACAGTGTGTCTTTTTAGTCTTCAACACAATGGGTATCGTTGTCTTCATCCAGTTACCCAAAAACCATACATATCAAGGCATTTGCTATTTGATGAAACCAATTTTCCATTCATTCTATATCAACTGTTACACCAAGTTCTACTAATGGTTCTTCAACAGTGAATCCTAATGTCAATTTACACTTTACTATACCCATTTCTGCTCAAGCACCTATTGCTCATCCTACCACTAGCAATGTACCTGCTACACAACATCTTTTTCCTACATCGTCAGGTTCACAATCTGTCACTCCAAGGCTGAAATCTTTAAACCAAAAGCCTACTCATCTACCAAGCATCATTTACCTACATCTGTTGATTTTATCCCTAATAATTATCTTCAGGCTGCCAAACATGCTCATTGGAGATCTGCTATGAAGGATGAGTACAATGCCCTACAGTTAATAGGTACTTGGTCTTTAGTCCCTTTTAGACCTCATCAAAATATAGTTGGATGTAAATGGGTTTTTCGAGTTAAGAAGAATCTAGATGGGACTATTGATAGATATAAAGCCCAGCTTATGCCCAAAGGCTTTCATCAGCAAGCTAGTTTGGATTACAAAGAAAAGTTTAGTCTTGTAGCAAAGCCAGTAACAATTCGAATTCTTTTTTCTTTAGCAGTTCAGTACGATTGGTTTCTCAACCAATTGGACATCAGTAATGCATTTCTGCATGGAGATCTTCAGGAAGATGTCTATATGCACCAACCACCTAGTTTCAATGATCCTAACTACCCCAATCATGTCTGCAAACTTTGAAAATCCTTGTATGGCTTGAAACAAGCCCCTTGGGCTTGGTTTGATAAATTATTTGCAGTTCTTAAGTCTATGGGATTTCATCAAGTACAATCTAATGCTTCTCTATTTGTAATCAAAGCACCTGTTCTTGTTATTGTCTTGGTGTATGTCAATGACATACTTGTCACAGGCCCTAATTCTACAGCTTGTCAACAATTTATTCCGAAATTGGGTCTATCTTTCCTGTGAAGGATTCGGGACCCTTGCATTATTTCTTGGGTCTTGAGGTTCAAAGATCTTCTACAGGTCTCTTCTTACATCAAAGCTACCTTCTAAACTTGCTTCAAAAGACACATATGGAAGGTGCTAAACCATGTCTCACTCCTATTGGCTCTCTCAAACTTGATCACATAGGCCCTTTGTTACATGATCCCAAAAAGTAGAGGTATATTGTTGGTGCACTACAATACTTGACTTGGACAGGACCTGATTTATCTTTTGTTGTAAATCAAGTCTGTCAATTTATGCATGCTCCATGAGAACCACATTTCCAAGCAGCCAAAAAAATTCTCTGGTTTCTCAAAGGCACAGTGAGTCATGGTTTGTGGTTCAAGAAAGGTGTTGTCCATCTCAGTGCTTACTCTGATGCTGATTGGGCTTGATGTATATTTAATAGAAGATCTACTAGTGGGTATTGCATATTTCTGGGGTCAAATCTCATTAGCTAGAGTGCTAAGAAGCAACCAACGGTTGCTCGGTCCTCCACTGAAGCAGAATACAGATCCTTAGCTCACACAACAGTTGAATTAAGTGTTCAAGGATATTGGTCTCCATCTTCCTCATATTCCTCATCTCTGGTGTGACAATATTTCAGCAATTTCACTTGCTTCTAATCCAATTTTTCATGCTTAAACCAAGCATGTTGAACTTGATTACCAGTATATCCGAGAGTTGGTGTTAGATAATCTTTTCAAGGTCCAATATGTGTGCACTCAGGACCAATTAGCTGATATTCATACTAAATCTTTGTCTAAATCCAGGTTATTATACTTGCAATCCAAGCTTTCTCTTGGCATTATGGATGCATCCAAGTTCAGCTTAAGGGGGTGTAAAGAGTCAAGTAAAGTTAGTTAGATGTTTGTTATAATTCTTGTGTAAATTGATAGAGTAGTCAAGGGTATAAATGTAGTTGGCGCATTGCCTATATATATTGCAACACCAGTGTAATCTTATGATGATTTCAATACAATTGAAGCATATTCAGAAACTTGTGTACTTAGAATTCTACAGTTTGGGGTTGCTTTATGTGTGTGTGTGTTTCTGATAGGAGAGAGAGAGGTCGGGGAGTGAAAGGGTTCGGGGGTGAGGGTTAAAGAGAAAAAGAAAAGAGAAGAGAGAGAGAGAGAGAGAGAGAGAGAGAGAGAGAGGAAGTTATAATAATAAAAAGATATGAAAATATCCCAAAAGGGAAAGGGGGAATCCGGGTAGGGTGAGGGGATAAGGGGCCAAAATTTCAATATGGGTCCCCTTTGGTTCATAGATTAAGAACGTGAAAGACGCAAAAAATCTGAAAACATTCGACGTTCAGACGTAGAATCTTCATTATAAATCTAATTTCTAATCTGTTCAAGCCTACGCGCTCGTGGCGATAAGTACGTTAAGAATAAATTAGTAACATTAAAACTACATGTTTCGACGAGGCAGTCAAACAAAGTCAACTCAAGGGTAAAAAGGTAATTTCATAATTCTGGCAATATGAAAATACACTAAATTTGGGACGGGGTTTCACATGGCTAATATGTCAGCAATGACATTCCTTTCTCGAAATATATGAGAGCAATGAGAAACCATTTATTGCAACTAGACGCAAAGTAAGATATCACACTAGAACAGTCACTTTCAAGTCATAAATTTTGTTAACCCCACACAAGAGCCAACTCCACATCAAGGGTGACAGCATGAAGCTTCGCATAGAAAGAACTATGATGCCCCAAACTCAGGGAGAAAGCACCAAGAAAATAACTCGCAGGATCTCAAAAAGCCCCACCACTAGCCGCAAGATATGGTTACCTTTAGCAAGGCCATTTGTATTCATTTTGGCTCAAGAAAATAAAGAAAGATGCCCAAAAATAAGAACCCTAAAAAAAGCTTTACAATACTCACCTAAGATTCCAAAAGGTTATCACCATTCTACTCTTCACCAATAAAAGTAGAGAGACGCTTTACAACTTTTAGTGTACCAAAAATCACACACTTTTTAATCATACTTTGTGATTAGATTAACATCATCAGCGCCAAAACAGAATCCCGGTCCAATAAATTTCATTACAATAAAATTAGTTGATGATATTTTCGAGACTTATTCTAAAGCCGTGCGCATGCCACCTATTTGCATTGGTTGACGCATTTGTCTTCCATGAACAAAAAGTTGAACTCTACAACAAATAACATGGGTGTTTTGTATTGTATCGAACCCCCAACATGGTAGCGATCCAACTAAAGTATAACTTACATGTCATAGTTACATCTTCATGCTGTGGTGAAGCTATAAAGGATCAAGAGGGGCGACGGCCCTCTCGCCAGAAATTTAACCCATAAGTGACTGTCATCCCCTCGTATGTTGTCAAAAAAACTGCAACTTGGTGAAGGCATGCCTGCTATTGTGTAGCCGCATGTAGTGTATTCTTCTAAGAAACCCAAGACCAAAACTTAATGAACATTGTCGTTTTGCCTTTGTGGTTTTGGAGAATAAAAAATAATAACAAAAGAACGACCACTTGTCCGAGTGAGTTTTCAGTGTAACAGATACATGGAGTGATATATCACGTGTCACTATATAAATGGTGGGATACGTATGCTAAAAAGTTAATAACTTAAAAAATAAAATTTCTCATCACTTACATAAAAACAAGTAGTGTATCATCCGTCTTTTAATTACAATAAAAAATTTCTCCACTCGCCGCCCATTAACTCTCACGCATTTGATACTGTATCCAATCCCCACTCCAGTGCCCTATCTTCTGCTTTCTTTCTGTCCTATTCTCTCATTGATTGAAGTGCAACAACTCTCAGCATCCATTTTCCTTTTTTGTCGCCATTGCCAACCCCCTCAAATGTAAACCTAATTTTTTGAAATTAAATTATTAGTTCCAAGAATTTAATATAAAATTTTGCTCAATTAAAATAGAATTATAGCGTAATATGAATATTAATTATTGATATGAACCATGTGATTATTGTAGTATCCCACATCGACGACGTGAGGGCTGTCCTTGGGCCTTATATGTATTCGCTCGCAGGTACTCTTCAGAGACGCGTTTTGGAGCTGCGGCTTGCAAAAACAAATCCGTGAGTGGGGTCGGACCGGTGCGCCGGGTTCCACCACAAAGCGGACAATATCTCTGCGGAGGAAGGCGTGGTCTACTGTTTGGTATCAGAGCCAGACTCACGGCCGTTCGGTGTGCCGACGAGGACGTCGGTCTCCCTAAGGGGGGTGGATTGTAGTATCCCACATCGACGACGTGAGGGCTGTCCTTGGGCCTTATATGTATTCGCTCGCAGGTACTCTTCAGAGACGCGTTTTGGAGCTGCGGCTTGCAAAAACAAATCCGTGAGTGGGGTCGGACCGGTGCGCCGGGTTCCACCACAAAGCGGACAATATCTCTGCGGAGGAAGGCGTGGTCTACTGTTTGGTATCAGAGCCAGACTCACGGCCGTTCGGTGTGCCGACGAGGACGTCGGTCTCCCTAAGGGGGGTGGATTGTAGTATCCCACATCGACGACGTGAGGGCTGTCCTTGGGCCTTATATGTATTCGCTCGCAGGTACTCTTCAGAGACGCGTTTTGGAGCTGCGGCTTGCAAAAACAAATCCGTGAGTGGGGTCGGACCGGTGCGCCGGGTTCCACCACAAAGCGGACAATATCTCTGCGGAGGAAGGCGTGGTCTACTGTTTGGTATCAGAGCCAGACTCACGGCCGTTCGGTGTGCCGACGAGGACGTCGGTCTCCCTAAGGGGGGTGGATTGTAGTATCCCACATCGACGACGTGAGGGCTGTCCTTGGGCCTTATATGTATTCGCTCGCAGGTACTCTTCAGAGACGCGTTTTGGAGCTGCGGCTTGCAAAAACAAATCCGTGAGTGGGGTCGGACCGGTGCGCCGGGTTCCACCACAAAGCGGACAATATCTCTGCGGAGGAAGGCGTGGTCTACTGTTTGGTATCAGAGCCAGACTCACGGCCGTTCGGTGTGCCGACGAGGACGTCGGTCTCCCTAAGGGGGGTGGATTGTAGTATCCCACATCGACGACGTGAGGGCTGTCCTTGGGCCTTATATGTATTCGCTCGCAGGTACTCTGTAGAGACGCGTTTTGGAGCTGCGGCTTGCAAAAACAAATCCGTGAGTGGGGTCGGACCGCTGCGCCGGGTTCCACCACAAAGCGGACAATATCTCTGCGGAGGAAGGCGTGGTCTACTGTTTGGTATCAGAGCCAGACTCACGGCCGTTCGGTGTGCCGACGAGGACGTCGGTCTCCCTAAGGGGGGTGGATTGTAGTATCCCACATCGACGACGTGAGGGCTGTCCTTGGGCCTTATATGTATTCGCTCGCAGGTACTCTTCAGAGACGCGTTTTGGAGCTGCGGCTTGCAAAAACAAATCCGTGAGTGGGGTCGGACCGGTGCGCCGGGTTCCACCACAAAGCGGACAATATCTCTGCGGAGGAAGGCGTGGTCTACTGTTTGGTATCAGAGCCAGACTCACGGCCGTTCGGTGTGCCGACGAGGACGTCGGTCTCCCTAAGGGGGGTGGATTGTAGTATCCCACATCGACGACGTGAGGGCTGTCCTTGGGCCTTATATGTATTCGCTCGCAGGTACTCTTCAGAGACGCGTTTTGGAGCTGCGGCTTGCAAAAACAAATCCGTGAGTGGGGTCGGACCGGTGCGCCGGGTTCCACCACAAAGCGGACAATATCTCTGCGGAGGAAGGCGTGGTCTACTGTTTGGTATCAGAGCCAGACTCACGGCCGTTCGGTGTGCCGACGAGGACGTCGGTCTCCCTAAGGGGGGTGGATTGTAGTATCCCACATCGACGACGTGAGGGCTGTCCTTGGGCCTTATATGTATTCGCTCGCAGGTACTCTTCAGAGACGCGTTTTGGAGCTGCGGCTTGCAAAAACAAATCCGTGAGTGGGGTCGGACCGGTGCGCCGGGTTCCACCACAAAGCGGACAATATCTCTGCGGAGGAAGGCGTGGTCTACTGTTTGGTATCAGAGCCAGACTCACGGCCGTTCGGTGTGCCGACGAGGACGTCGGTCTCCCTAAGGGGGGTGGATTGTAGTATCCCACATCGACGACGTGAGGGCTGTCCTTGGGCCTTATATGTATTCGCTCGCAGGTACTCTTCAGAGACGCGTTTTGGAGCTGCGGCTTGCAAAAACAAATCCGTGAGTGGGGTCGGACCGGTGCGCCGGGTTCCACCACAAAGCGGACAATATCTCTGCGGAGGAAGGCGTGGTCTACTGTTGATTGTAGTATCCCACATCGACGACGTGAGGGCTGTCCTTGGGCCTTCCTCCGCAGAGATATTGTCCGCTTTGTGGTGGAACCCGGCGCACCGGTCCGACCCCACTCACGGATTTGTTTTTGCAAGCCGCAGCTCCAAAACGCGTCTCTGAAGAGTACCTGCGAGCGAATACATATAAGGCCCAAGGACAGCCCTCACGTCGTCGATGTGGGATACTACAATCCACCCCCCTTAGGGAGACCGACGTCCTCGTCGGCACACCGAACGGCCGTGAGTCTGGCTCTGATACCAAACAGTAGACCACGCCTTCCTCCGCAGAGATATTGTCCGCTTTGTGGTGGAACCCGGCGCACCGGTCCGACCCCACTCACGGATTTGTTTTTGCAAGCCGCAGCTCCAAAACGCGTCTCTGAAGAGTACCTGCGAGCGAATACATATAAGGCCCAAGGACAGCCCTCACGTCGTCGATGTGGGATACTTTTTTCCGGCGCACCGGTCCGACCCCACTCACGGATTTGTTTTTGCAAGCCGCAGCTCCAAAACGCGTCTCTGAAGAGTACCTGCGAGCGAATACATATAAGGCCCAAGGACAGCCCTCACGTCGTCGATGTGGGATACTACAATCCACCCCCCTTAGGGAGACCGACGTCCTCGTCGGCACACCGAACGGCCGTGAGTCTGGCTCTGATACCAAACAGTAGACCACGCCTTCCTCCGCAGAGATATTGTCCGCTTTGTGGTGGAACCCGGCGCACCGGTCCGACCCCACTCACGGATTTGTTTTTGCAAGCCGCAGCTCCAAAACGCGTCTCTGAAGAGTACCTGCGAGCGAATACATATAAGGCCCAAGGACAGCCCTCACGTCGTCGATGTGGGATACTACAATCCACCCCCCTTAGGGAGACCGACGTCCTCGTCGGCACACCGAACGGCCGTGAGTCTGGCTCTGATACCAAACAGTAGACCACGCCTTCCTCCGCAGAGATATTGTCCGCTTTGTGGTGGAACCCGGCGCACCGGTCCGACCCCACTCACGGATTTGTTTTTGCAAGCCGCAGCTCCAAAACGCGTCTCTGAAGAGTACCTGCGAGCGAATACATATAAGGCCCAAGGACAGCCCTCACGTCGTCGATGTGGGATACTACAATCCACCCCCCTTAGGGAGACCGACGTCCTCGTCGGCACACCGAACGGCCGTGAGTCTGGCTCTGATACCAAACAGTAGACCACGCCTTCCTCCGCAGAGATATTGTCCGCTTTGTGGTGGAACCCGGCGCACCGGTCCGACCCCACTCACGGATTTGTTTTTGCAAGCCGCAGCTCCAAAACGCGTCTCTGAAGAGTACCTGCGAGCGAATACATATAAGGCCCAAGGACAGCCCTCACGTCGTCGATGTGGGATACTACAATCCACCCCCCTTAGGGAGACCGACGTCCTCGTCGGCACACCGAACGGCCGTGAGTCTGGCTCTGATACCAAACAGTAGACCACGCCTTCCTCCGCAGAGATATTGTCCGCTTTGTGGTGGAACCCGGCGCACCGGTCCGACCCCACTCACGGATTTGAACAGTAGACCACGCCTTCCTCCGCAGAGATATTGTCCGCTTTGTGGTGGAACCCGGCGCACCGGTCCGACCCCACTCACGGATTTGTTTTTGCAAGCCGCAGCTCCAAAACGCGTCTCTGAAGAGTACCTGCGAGCGAATACATATAAGGCCCAAGGACAGCCCTCACGTCGTCGATGTGGGATACTACAATCCACCCCCTTAGGGAGACCGACGTCCTCGTCGGCACACCGAACGGCCGTGAGTCTGGCTCTGATACCAAACAGTAGACCACGCCTTCCTCCGCAGAGATATTGTCCGCTTTGTGGTGGAACCCGGCGCACCGGTCCGACCCCACTCACGGATTTGTTTTTGCAAGCCGCAGCTCCAAAACGCGTCTCTACAGAGTACCTGCGAGCGAATACATATAAGGCCCAAGGACAGCCCTCACGTCGTCGATGTGGGATACTACAATCCACCCCCCTTAGGGAGACCGACGTCCTCGTCGGCACACCGAACGGCCGTGAGTCTGGCTCTGATACCAAACAGTAGACCACGCCTTCCTCCGCAGAGATATTGTCCGCTTTGTGGTGGAACCCGGCGCACCGGTCCGACCCCACTCACGGATTTGTTTTTGCAAGCCGCAGCTCCAAAACGCGTCTCTACAGAGTACCTGCGAGCGAATACATATAAGGCCCAAGGACAGCCCTCACGTCGTCGATGTGGGATACTACAATCCACCCCCCTTAGGGAGACCGACGTCCTCGTCGGCACACCGAACGGCCGTGAGTCTGGCTCTGATACCAAACAGTAGACCACGCCTTCCTCCGCAGAGATATTGTCCGCTTTGTGGTGGAACCCGGCGCACCGGTCCGACCCCACTCACGGATTTGTTTTTGCAAGCCGCAGCTCCAAAACGCGTCTCTGAAGAGTACCTGCGAGCGAATACATATAAGGCCCAAGGACAGCCCTCACGTCGTCGATGTGGGATACTACAATCCACCCCCCTTAGGGAGACCGACGTCCTCGTCGGCACACCGAACGGCCGTGAGTCTGGCTCTGATACCAAACAGTAGACCACGCCTTCCTCCGCAGAGATATTGTCCGCTTTGTGGTGGAACCCGGCGCACCGGTCCGACCCCACTCACGGATTTGTTTTTGCAAGCCGCAGCTCCAAAACGCGTCTCTGAAGAGTACCTGCGAGCGAATACATATAAGGCCCAAGGACAGCCCTCACGTCGTCGATGTGGGATACTACAATCCACCCCCCTTAGGGAGACCGACGTCCTCGTCGGCACACCGAACGGCCGTGAGTCTGGCTCTGATACCAAACAGTAGACCACGCCTTCCTCCGCAGAGATATTGTCCGCTTTGTGGTGGAACCCGGCGCACCGGTCCGACCCCACTCACGGATTTGTTTTTGCAAGCCGCAGCTCCAAAACGCGTCTCTGAAGAGTACCTGCGAGCGAATACATATAAGGCCCAAGGACAGCCCTCACGTCGTCGATGTGGGATACTACAATCCACCCCCCTTAGGGAGACCGACGTCCTCGTCGGCACACCGAACGGCCGTGAGTCTGGCTCTGATACCAAACAGTAGACCACGCCTTCCTCCGCAGAGATATTGTCCGCTTTGTGGTGGAACCCGGCGCACCGGTCCGACCCCACTCACGGATTTGTTTTTGCAAGCCGCAGCTCCAAAACGCGTCTCTGAAGAGTACCTGCGAGCGAATACATATAAGGCCCAAGGACAGCCCTCACGTCGTCGATGTGGGATACTACAATCCACCCCCCTTAGGGAGACCGACGTCCTCGTCGGCACACCGAACGGCCGTGAGTCTGGCTCTGATACCAAACAGTAGACCACGCCTTCCTCCGCAGAGATATTGTCCGCTTTGTGGTGGAACCCGGCGCACCGGTCCGACCCCACTCACGGATTTGTTTTTGCAAGCCGCAGCTCCAAAACGCGTCTCTGAAGAGTACCTGCGAGCGAATACATATAAGGCCCAAGGACAGCCCTCACGTCGTCGATGTGGGATACTACAATTATTGATGAGTAGAATTTTTTATTACTGAAAAATTGAATTCTTGATTATTGATTAATTAAATTATTGATTATTGAATAATCTATACCTATATAATTATTGATCCTGGTCAATTGAATTGAAATTTGGTTTATTGAATAATTTATATAGTTATTGGTACTGATTAATTGAGTTGTTAGTTTAATTAGTTATTAGTCATATAGTATACTCTCTCTAGGATTAAGAGTCTAAGACTTAATGGAATGATACTATAAAAACCATTGCTTAAATCTCCCTTCAAATATTATGGGTAGTCTACCTTCGAATATTCTAGGTAGTCCTTCAAGTATTGATACATTACAGACATTCCTAATATTGTCTAATATCTATACAAATTTGGTTGTCTACATTTTTTTTAACCTTGCACTCTTTTAAATTCGTCCGTCCCTCAAACAATTCCTAACTTCGATACTGTCGTCATGTAATACTTTTTGCTAATGAAACAAAGGTAATGAAAAGCTTAAAAAATGAAGCCCATTTCTTTGAAATCCCACTATAGTAATGCCAATAAAAATAGAAAATGGGAGATAGAAAGTAATAAGAAAATGACTTGTAAATGTAAAGCTATAAGGTATCATACCCTGGAGATTATGAAATAGCAAAAAAGTAAAAGTGACCGACATACGAGGGAAAAACTTTTGTTTAACATTTCCGGAAGGATCACCTATAAATTTTTGAATGAAAGTCAAGGTAGAGTCTTGTTCAGCTCTATCCATGCCACTGTTGGCTTCAATGGTTTCTCAACTTCTCGATAATTAAGTGGAGGTTCAAAACTCATACCCACATACAAGTAGTTTCGGCAATCCACTAAAAGGAGGGAACGAGTCGTGGTTGATGATACGAGAACTTAAAACCTCCATAAGTATCAAGGTTAGAACATTCAAGTTCTAAGACATAGTTTGGTTTAACAAATTAATTATGGAGAACTTCAGGGTTCAACATGAGTGGCGCGGTTTTAGGAAACACAAAAGGTTTCTATGGCAAGACTCAAAATTTCGGTTCGAAGTTTAGTATGAACTTCAGGTTCATTGTACATGTATTCTCATAACAATACAGTAGCACAAACATACACAAGCAATTCAATTGATAAACATGTACAATAAAATTTCCAGATATAATCCCCATTTAAAGTCATTAGTTTAATTTAGTATATAACTTTGGAGCCTATGTATGGGGGGGTCTACCGGACTCGTCATCGGGTATTTCAAGCTTCAAGCCTAATAGGTTGGGCTGCTGGCCTATAAAAGACACATCCGATCAATAGCAACATGGCCAAGATGATGAGATTTTGACACATCCGATCAATCGTATACACCGACATACTAAAGAGCTCCACTGATGTTAATATCATCATGCTAGCAAAGCAGGTCACCTTCATAGAAACAAACTACATCATATACCATAGTGAAGGTACCCGGCCGATCGGTTGTTGATCGAGAAGTGCTTATGGACCTGTTGGATCTCAGGAGAAAGAAGCTCCTGCAGAGCACCTTACATCTAATTAATCTACACCACTGCATTCTTGGTTCAACAATTTGCTCTTCCCAGAGAAGAGAAAAATTGAAGCTACTCCTGCATAACTAAAATTTGATTAAATACCTAAACTTATGCTTTTAATTCTCTTACTTTAGATCCAACTGCAGGAGAAGTAAAACTAACAGGGATCAAAAGAATCAAAGCAACTACAGGAGAAGTATAACTTTTTACCCGACTTCAACTTGCCGCTACATGTAGCCCTGAAATTCTACAAGTACAAAAGCGAATTATCACACTGAATTACCAGTAGTCATGGATCTTGGGTTCATAAAATACATTTGCAATCGATTTAGATACTACAGAGAATGACCTTTAAAGACTACGGGAGACGACACTGAGTGCAGACTGCACTGTTAGTTATGATTGGCAGAAACCAAATGGCTAATCCATCGTATGCTTAGCAGACTATTTCAGCAAATAGGACGATTGAGAAGAATTCTGATAAATTGTAGCCTGATTAGCCCTCATCTAACTTCTAATTCACATGTTGGAAAACAAAAGATTGCTTGCTTACATTTTTCTGAAAAGTAGCACTTTCCAGCTAGAGCTACATGGTAAAAATACAATGATACAAACTCACTCCGAATTTTGGATGCCCAAACATCGAAAACTTCAACATGTATTTGAATCAACATTTAAACAAAACAACATAACCAAATGTTCAGTGTGATAAATAAAACTTGGTAAATTTCATTGATGACCCCTAAGAGTTGGTTTCCATTTTGATCCCTAATCTTTAATGTGCCATTTTCCACCCTTCTACACAATCTGCAGTTACCACATAAATGTATGTGTCCTCTATAAATAAAAAAGAAAAAGGCTGGGCCTCGACTCTAGGGTTTCGGTAAGGTTCGAATAGGTGATAAACTAAAACTGTTAGCGGTAACAAACAGATAAAAGTCATATAAAGGAAGCTACTTCGGCTCTGTACAAAAGAATGATAAAACATCGGATAGAAATATGAATAACACAAAAATTTGAAACCTGTATCATGAGAATGAATGTGATAGGCAAATGTAAAAGAGGTCTTTAAACTCAAAAGGAACCAATAGTGGAAGTCCAATGTTTTGAACAAGTTCACACTCTATGTCATTTTACCATATTATTTCTTACATCTTTTTATTCCTGATCACAAAAGAAATTATTAAACCAATAGGCAAAGATGTAAGAACACAATACACAAAATGCATAAAAGCCACCCGTATTTTCAACTTCGGAAGCTCAGATTATCATTGAACTATTCAAGGAGTAACTGCCTAAATCAGTTGGACATGGGAAGAGGTATATATGATTTTGTCACTATGTTCGCAGATTCACACAAATTGCAATACAAGAGGAATCAAATTGTTTCATGAAAGCCTCGGGCATTGGTGTCTTGCCAAAAAGAAGAAACAAATAAAAACCATTACAAAGTTTCAAGTTGAAAAGGCCATGTAAAACAAAGTGAGACAGAACTTTAGATGGTTCAAAACTTATTAACCATCTACAGTACCGACTTTTGTGAACATTGCTGGTAATGTCTTAATTTCAATAGATTGAGTCCTAATGCTCCCTTAGTCAGAATATCTCAGTTACAATATAAGATTCATTACAATGTTTTATTTCTGTTTAACAGAGTTTGTTTTATTACCAATGATCCCTTAGTCAGAAAGTCTCGATTAGAGCA
This sequence comes from Malus domestica, assembly GCF_042453785.1. Classification (NCBI taxonomy): domain Eukaryota; kingdom Viridiplantae; phylum Streptophyta; class Magnoliopsida; order Rosales; family Rosaceae; genus Malus; species Malus domestica. The sequence goes on from NC_091673.1 coordinate 27,561,171, forward strand.
TAAGGTTCACTATATTGTGTTCTGTATTATTATACAAGTTTGTTTTATTATTGAATTACAAAACCTACACGTTCATGTGATAGTAAAATTAATAAACCAGGAGATGGAAGATAGCATGTAAAGAGAAACTTGTATATCCATTCACACAATACACAAAGACATAAAGCTTTCAAATGACCGATAAACTAAGCTACAAGCTCATTATCAAAGAATGCTACAACAAGATACAATCAACAGAAACCTCTCAAAATAAACAACATAAAAGGAGACACAACCCTCTACTCTACAATACAACAGTGACTTCATCATGGGTCTATTAATTGCACATATATAACCCATTCTCATACCTGTGATTAACCTCATAAAAGTCTGTATTACCCTTGGAAGCTGGCCGCAAACAAACTCCAGACAATGATTTAGTTCCTTGCCAAGAAAACTTCACATAAGCAACAACTTCAATCTCCTCACTGCCATCTCCTTCATTAGAATCCACAGGCATCCTTGCCCTCAACCGACCAGGAGATCCATTCAACGGAATCTCGGGGATATGCCATTTCAGTTCTTTATCAGACCTACTTAATATAGCTTTTGGTGATACCTTCAACAATGTAGGATCAAGTGGGAGTTTTAAAACAAATGTCACATCAGTCAAAGGCGCTGGCAACTCAGGGTTTGACACATACTGTATCATCACAGAAAGTAAGCTTCCTGTATGGCGTTGCACAAGACGAACCCTCAAGGGCAATGGTGTCAACCTGGGCAGCAGACTATACTTCAAAATGGGTAAAGGCTCATCGGAGGCTGCGGTCCTCACATGAAACAATCCGTTCCCCAGACTACTAACGCGAGAATTCTGCATAATAAACCTCTTAACCGGGCTGGTTCCCTCAACCCGGAAAGAAAATTCGGTCTCTTTATCACCACTAGTTTTGGTAGGCAAAGTTCTCAAATAAACAACACCCATTAATCCCACTCTAGCAAGCAATGACTCTCTAAACTCAGCACTGATCTCTTCCACAACGTGCATCTCAGGACCCTTCATTTCACTTTTTACAAGGGTATCAAGGGGAGTACCTGCTGCTGCACCACCGGCAGTGGCATCAGCAGTTTTTGGAGCATCAGGCCCGGTCTGCAACAATTCAAGCCCGCCCAGCCCTTCTTTCTTCGCAACCTTCTTCGATCCAACAAACTCAGAAGCATCCAACCCACCTCCCCAAGCATCACTAAACCCTTCAAAAGTCTCACCCAAAGAAGCTTGGTCATTCCCAAACTCAATCCCACCATACTCCCCTTCAAACCCTTCCACCGCAATATGGGTACTCTGGGTCGCCTCTGCCGGAGGCAATGTAGTCACTTCAAGTGTCGCCAGCGCTGTTGTTAGGTCCGTGGCGGAAGGATCCTTGTTCTTCTTGAACCCACTCACCAGCTCTTCAGGCTGATTAATCTTCTCGCTTGCCGCAAATGGGTCCTTCTCAGCTTGGCTCTCGTCCTCATTCTCTAAATTCTGATCCTTCTCCTCACTCTGCACCACCGGCGCCAAGCTAGCCGCCACCTCATCTCCAGCAGCGATCGTCTCCGGCGGCAATTCAAACCCTAAATTGTTGAACGCCACAATGCCCGCCTCGTGTTCGACGGAAAGCGCCTCAACGGCTCTCCAATTCTCCGCCCCACGGATCTTGTTCTCAGTGTCCAACGCCGAGTGCACCATCTTGGCAATGCCGTCGCCGTGCATCGACGAAAGCATCGCCGCTAATCGAATATTGCTGACACCTCTCAGAACAATGTCGAGAGCCATGTAGATCTCGGCGTACTTCCGACTCAGCTTCTCCGGAGTAACATCGACGCCGCGGCAAGCGGTGACTATGACGCTGACGGCCTGGTTGACGATGTGGATGCACTCGAAGACGTTGATCGAGTTGTCGTGATCGGCGGTGGTGACGCCGAGGACGTAGATGGAGTTGACGAGGCGGTAGACGACCCGGTACCGAGATTCGACACCCACGATGAGCTGGCCACTCGAGGCTGCGAGTGGGTCGTCGCCGAGGGAGGCGACGGAGTCGGCAGTGGTATCGGAGGAAGAGTCAGAGTGGCTGTGGGAATTGTCTTTGGTGGTGGGGAGTTGTTGCTGCTTGGCGGCGGCGAAAGCTAGGCGGGTCTGGCGGAAGGAGGAGACGGCGACGAGGGCCCGGGCAGGCGGGAACCATTCTCGGGTTTGGAGCAGGATGTCGGATCCATTGGCGGGTTGAAGAGAGAGGGCTAAGCAGGACATGGTGTGATCGGATCAAGGTCGGATCGGATCCAGGGTCTCGGGTTGCGACGTTTTGCTTTGCTGTGATTCCGTGAAGTTGCGAGAGATGATGACTCGGTGAGACTCCGGTGGGGAAAGCTCACAGTTTGATGGGGAAGACGGTGGTTATGGGCCAGAGGGGAATTTAACAGGCCGGCCTCACCTAGATGCAAATGACTACCCGCTGGCCCATTTAGCTCAAGCATTGATCCAATTACTTCATAGCTTTTGAGGCGAAAACTGAGCCTTCTTCTATGGAAATGCATCCAAAGGTGAACCTAATTGGTGCATTCAATTAATGATGTTTGCCCAAGTAGGAGATTAATGTTAGAGCTTTCAAGCTTGAGTCATTAACATATGTCTTCTATGTGCCTTGATCAAGGGTGAACCCATGATGCATTAATAGGAAAGAAGAGTGCTAGTGAGATGACGTTTTAAACGCTCTCTAATTTACTTGTACTCTATGAGAGAGAGAGAGAGAGAGAGAGAGAGAGAGAACATATATAAGCATACACCCACATTAGGTGTAAGGAAAACTTAGGAGAATATTCTTTTGGTCAATTAGAAAACGGAAATGTTTTTTTTTTTTAATCAACGATATTCATTATAATGGATTAGCCATTTATTAGGTATCAAACTCAACACAAATATAATACATCTTCGTTATTTATGTGAGTTGAACTTAAGACATCTCATGTATAAATGAAAAAGAATATTACTAAGCCGTAGTACTAGTTGGTTAAAGTAAAAAATATTGAATAACTACTTCATAGCAAGGTTCTAAAAACCACTAGGCGTTAGGCAAACGGCGGGCTGGCGCCTAGCGCCTAGGCAGTTAGGGGGGTCTACGCGAGTGCCTAGGCGGATTTAGGTAAATTTCTTGTATATCTTGTAAATAAGTGTATACTGATACTTACAAAAAATCATACTTATATGAAATCCCTGAATAAGATAGTAAAAGAATAATAAAATGCATATCTAACAAGTCCAAAAAATCAATAGCACTTGATGCCATGAACTGATAGCGTGACAATTTATATTTTTTTACTGAGAAAAAAAATTAATAGCACTTGATGCTATGGATGAACTAACAGCCTTTTTACTTAAAAAAAAAAAACTAAATAGTTTAAAGTGATCACGTGGGTGTGGAAGGAAGAGAGAGAAATTAATTTTCTCTCATCTTCGCAAGAACATAGACCAGAAATTGAAAAACCAAAACACAAACTAGAAGCATTCATCCTTTCTCAAGTTCAAATGCAGAAAAAATTGAAATTCTCAGACCGCCTAGGCCGTCTCGGCGCCCGCCTAATCCCTGTCCTGATTTTGCTCCAAATTTTGCATCAATCTTGGTTGTTGGCCACCGCTCAGTGCCTAGGCCGTTTTTTAGAACACTGCTTCATAGCTTTGAGGCAAAGTTGAATTGGGAGGCCTCACAGCCAAACTGAGCCTTCTTCTATGAAAATGCATTAATGGGTGAACCCAATTGGTGCATTCAGTTAATGATGTTTTCCCAAGTAGGATAATGTTAGAGCTTTTAGGCTCAGAGTCATTAACATGTGTCTGCTATGTGCTTTGATCAAGAGTGAACCCATGATGCATTAATAGGAAGAAGAGTGCTAGGGAGATCACATTTAAACTCTCTAGTAGAGATAGGATGTACTTATACTCTATTAGAGAGAGAAAGAGAGAGAGAGAGATAGTGTGTTTGGATATGGTTTACAATATGTGATCTCCTTAACATCACTCTTGCTCACTGACTGATATAGTTACGATGCATTCCCGATATTTTAATGTGATTGGGATTCCTAAGTTATGTCGGTTTGGGGCTAAACCAACTTGTGTTAGGTATTTTCCATGATTTGTTGGAAACTAATCTAGCACTTATACAAGCTAACACAAGTTGGAAAAAGTTTTCTTATTGAGTATCTATCTGAGTATTGTCTTCTTACGTATCTTATGTTATTTATGAATCTTATTTATCAAGACGTACAACACATAAGTAGGCATTGCCACATTGCGTAGAAGAATGTATTCTCCTTATCCACTTGAATTCGGCTCTCCTTTTTACAGTACAAGATTAATTTAAAAACAAATGAATGAAATTGGTAAAAGCATTACTGACACACCCCAACCCGGAATGTCCACTAGGACCCCGAATCGAGCCGTGCTGGCCGACACCTGGAAGGTGACGAAGCCATAAAGTGTGATAATGTATAAAATGTGAATAAATTAATTCTAAAAGTATCTAAGTACACAAGTGCGCAGTGATAATAATTATACCATCATAAGGAGCCACCAGAACTGGGAATGCCACAAGTTCTCGTCGATACAGAACCTTGCTACTAGAACTTGGAGGGGTGCAAGGATAGAAAGTGTGAGTGGTCAAAACAAAGATTTTCAAAGTCATTTCCATTATCAAAGGTAATAACCCCTTGCCGTAAAACCTGTATAGTTTCCAGCAAATTATACTACATAGAAGTATGAAGTCAAAAATATACTAACAGTAAACCCCGAAGTATAATACTACTTAGCAACTCATTAGCAATATAAATAATCATGTGCTTAATAAATCATATTAGCATGCAAGCCGGAGTCACCTATAGTGACATGTACGACTCATTCATATCTCATCACATATCTCATCAATCATGGCTAGCATATAAGTCAGAGTCACCTGTAGTGACCTGTACGACTGATCACATATCTCATCAATCATGGCTAGCATATAAGTCGGAGTCACCTGTAGTGACCTGTACAACTTATTCATATCTCATTGCATATCTCATCAATCATGGCTAGCATATAAGTCAGAGTCACCTATAGTGACCTGTACGACTCATTCATATCTCATCACATCCATTCATTACTAATTAGAATTCAATTATATACTCACCTAAACTTACCTTAGCCTCCGCATTGGTATGCAACATTGTGCAAGGGTGTACTAAATCACATACTAAAATGTAAACTAATTATGGCATGGCATTTATAAAACATAAAACCAGAATTTCTCGTTTCCTCGCACGTTGATTTATAACCAACATTTATTCACCCAAAACATAGGGTTAAATCTCATGTTTTTCACCAGATTCCTTCACATTGCTCATTTTCCCAAACAAAGATTTTGTCTTGATTATTTAATCTCACTTATTGTATGGCTGCATCTAACGTCTCGTTAGACTGCCTACGTACCCTAAACAGGGATCAAGCCATTCGTAGTTCACAATAATTAATTGTAGGTAACATGCATAAATCACTTTAGAAGCGTTTGTGGAGCTATCAATTATATGCTTATAATAAAAGGAAAAGACCCATTCACCTAGAGTCCACGCTATGATTCTCTAACACGTGCATCGAGGCGTCCCGAATGATTGGTGCCTAGAACAATTATTGAATCACATCTCATAACTCTTATCAATAGAATATGTAATTCACATAAAATACATCCTCAAGGACATTCTAAAATAGTTTGAGACTCATTGACCATCAGTCAACCGTCGATCATAGATCGACGGTAGGGTCTACAATCTTTCCAATCTGCAACTTCCAAAGATTCACGTTATGCTTCTAGAACAACATATTAAAATTTCATTACGATCCAACGGTTGGATCTCTGCCAATATCCAAAACCAAGTGGCGGTTAACATTCTATTTTATGGACTTACAAATCCAATTCAGGAAGATCCGTACGTCGGATTCCCAATCCGTAAATTCCTACATTCTTCAAATATTATGTACTACAATGTAACAAAGTTTGGTGACGATCCAATGGTCAGATCGTCGATTACTATTCTAATCAAGTGGTGGACCTTAATGGAACTTCACCGGATTCTGCATATTTCACAGATTTCCAAGCAATCTTTAGAACTCCATATCTCACTTGTTTCTCAATCAAATTTAACCCATAATATACCAAATCGAAGCTAGAGAAATGTAGAACAAATATACCAGCTTGGAGTCCAAATAGTGGCTGGAGGTGTCCAGAAAATGGTCTGAAAGATGGTTGTCGGCAGGAAAACTGGTAACTCGTTGGAATTTTTGGGCAACCTTTCAACGTCCATAACTTTGTCAATACTCCACGAAATTGAGTGATTCAAAAACAGAAATCTTAGTTTTCGACGAAAGGAAGAGATTGATACCTTTCTCAAAGGCTAACTCACCGTGGTTTGGCCGGCAAATGACTCGAAAGTGGCAGAGGTCGCCAGAAATTGGGCAAACTTTAAATCATTATAACTTTCTTATTTTTCAACCAAATCACACGATCCAAACATGAAAATTTATCTAATCGACGAGAAGAATTAATCTATACCTGTGACTAAGACCAATTTGACCTGGAAAAGCTTCAATTCTACTAAAACCGTACGAAATCCTTGAATTTGGGTGTGTTCGATCTGACTCCAAAACAACTCCTCCGCCCCCAAACTTGTTTGGGCTTTATTCCAAGCCTTAAGAGGATGCTATGGGTGGTGGTGATGAATGTGGTTAACTTTGGAATTGTGTGGTTCGAACCCAAAATCGCCACACCCCACCGTGCGGGTTTTGTGAAATCAATGCCAAATCCCTTGATTTTTGGGGTGAAATAGGAAGAATTATCGAATGGCCTCGAGCTAAGGATCATTTTGACACCAACCTTGCCGTCTATGGTGGTCGGAATCGGGAGATGGAACCGGGTCGAGTCACGGGTCATGGTAAACCCAGCCGGTTCCCTCCTCTTCTTGTTCTCTCCTTTCTCTCCTTCCTCTCCTCCCTCATTGGTCCACCCTTCTCTCTCTTTTCCTCATTGCTCCACTTATCTCTCATCTCTCTTCTTGCCTTTCCATCACAACCATCCATATCCTTGTCTCTAAATCTGGGCCACCCACGTGGCACACTAGATTTCATTTAAATTTTTTTTAGAGTTTTCTTATAATAACCAAATTATTAATATACACAAAATTCAAACGTTAATATCTCCCTCGCTATAGCTCCAAATCATGCCTCGTTCGCGCCCACACGTCCATAGCGACGAGTACTACGAGGATATGCTAAAAGAATAAATCATACATTTCTCTAACCGATGGTCAACGAAAGTCAAAATCCTTGCCTCTAGGGCATTTTCGTGAATTCACGCTTTTAAAGTTAATAAAAATGTAAAATTTGTGATGGGCTATTTGTTGGAAATGTGCCCTAAAACCAATCATATGATGATACTTTACGGACATTTCACATGTTAAACTAATCTAGTTTAAATATAAAGGGAAAAGATTATTGTTTTAAGCAGTCTCATATAAATGTTATATGCTTAAACGATAAGTCCAAGGAATATGTGATTGGGAGAATGCAATCTAAAGAAGTTAGATTCATGAGACCATTCTTTTATAGACACATCCTAAACGTTCCTGATCATAGGATTGCCAATTGGGCATTGACAGGCCGTTAAGATCAGTACGTGTTGTGTCTTCTCTCAGGGAGAGTGACTAGTCTCGAGTCATTGGTGTGTGTGACATCAAGACAAGCACGTCGGTGCTCAATAGAGAATGAGTTCACTGAACACGATCAACGAAGAGTTCTCATATTCATGTCACATGAGAACTCTTGGTTGGGATAATGCAAAGTAGTCATTTGACCTGAGGCATCATAGTTGTCTTGTGGTTAAGCCCTTGATCTTTGATTATGTCAAAGTCAATCCATCAGGAGGGTGTCCACGGCATAGTTGGGGTTAACCCACTTAGCTATGGAGGCAAGTGAATGCGCAACAAGGGATCTCTAACCTTCAAACCGTTTGGGGGAGAATACTATATGATATGATTTAGAATCTCTGGCCAGAGTATGAATGAGATTTAGGAAAGTCGTTCCAAATCACATTCAAGGTAATCATATAAGCACACGAATCACATTGGATAGTAGACATGAATAAACTATCAAACCAAACAATGTGGTCAAGAGTATTGTATTAGAGAAAGACCGTATTGCATTTGTAATCCTAAACTGAATAGGTTCTCTACCTCTTCTGATTAGCTTGGGTAACCATGATATGCTGCTAGGTGTCACTCTTGGTTTGTGGAAGCTCTAAACGTGTATAAACACTAAAGGGAGAATTGAAAGTAAGTTTCAATTCACAATCGATTTGAAAGAGTTTTAATCGCCCACTGCCTCGCTAAAAGGAACCTAATGGATCGTACACCGTGTAAGGTGGAGATTGAAGAAACAATGGAGATGAGTAAGAATAATTAAATGGTTTAATTATTTATGGCAAGGATTAATTAATATGTTAATTAATCAAACGAATAAGTTCGTTAAAGACCTCGGGATAGTTTTGGACCTTAAGGCCCAATGGGCTTCGAACGTCAAGCCCATTGACTTAAGTTGTATGACAATTTAATGAATAAAGATTCACAAAGGCCCAAAAGCCCAAATCCCTTATGTGGCCGGCCATGTGTGTTGAATTAGGGTTTTTGGTTCTTAAGTCATTTAAAGAAGTGACTATATAAAGAACTTTATAGCCTAAAATTCATTAAGGGTTCTTTTGGAGAAAATTGGAGAGAACATGTCTCTCATTTTCTCTCTAGGAGGCCGGCCCCCTTGGAGGGATTAGCTAGCAATCCTACTCCTCCAAGGTCACTCATTTCTACTTAAATCTAACCTTGGTGTGGAGACTTAGAGGTTCTTAATTTTGGGAACTTGGAGAACCATATTCTTCCATCCAAATCCATGGATCTAAGAAGCAAGGAATGAAGGCCCTCTCCTTGGGTGATTAGCCTTTGCTTATGCAAAGAGGAATCTACAAAGGTATAAATTTCTCAACTCACTTTGATTTGAGTTGAGTCTTGGTTCACCAATCTACTAGGCTTTGAATTTCGTGGGTAATGTTTTGTTTTTGAATGCATGCAAGCATGATTCCGCCTTTTAATTGTTAAATGCATGCTATAGATGTTATTCAAATGAACATGTTTTCATAAAATCTTCCTTCAAGTGGTATCAGAGCCTAGGTCTAGTAGTTGGTGAATCATTTTGGGTTTTGTAGTTCATCGTTTTGATTTAAAAGTTGTAATATGTTACAAGCTTTATTCTTGTTTCTTTGAATGTAAATTTTGTTAGAAAATTTGCCATCTCAAATGTTGTAGATGTAGTTCATATGAGCATGAATATTGAAGCTAAAATTTGGTGCCATGCTTTTGGGAATTTTCGGCCAAATCCAAAGGTTGGATTTTTGGGTTCTTGTTTGACTTGTTAAAAATGTTTTCAAGTGACTTTTGGAACCCCTATGTACCCTAGTTTGGTTATATGTTATTTCCCTTAAGTTTGAATGGTTTTGGAATGTTTTTGGGGTAAAAATGTTCATGGAAATTTTTGGGTTTTTCATGAATGTTCTTCATTGTTCTTGACATTTTTGCCAAGAACAAAAAGTTTTGTGTTTTGATTCAAAGTTTTGATTTATTTCATAAAGTTTATGTTTTATGTTTTTCAAATGATTTAATGTGTTAGATATTTGTTTAAATGGTGGTAGAAATAATGGTGAGTGTGAAAGGATTAATTCTCTTTCACACACACCACTTGCACCACTTGCATGCTTTATGTCAAAACTCACAAATCAACACACACATCACTCTAATCCTTCTCCAAAACCAGCCCTCCCTCAAGTGGGAGTACTTTTGGGGCTTTTATGCAATTACATAAAGTTTTGATACTTTTGTGTATTTGCACTTTGGCCCAAAAGTTTACGTTTTTACGTTTAGGCCCAAAAACGCTAAAGGACAAATTGTTTTGCTCCTTTAATGAAGTTTTTGCATTTTTTAAATTTTGGGTTCTAGTTGTAATTACATGAAGTAGTGGACTTTTGTGTTTTTACAAAGTGACCCCAAAAGTTTATGTTTTTGCAATATAGCCCAAATGTTGTGGTAATTGCATATTGGCCCAAATTAGGTTGAGAACAAAATTGTTTTGTCTCCTTAAATGAGAATTTGATTTTCATTTCATTTAGCTCCATTTAAATCAATCTTATGGATACAAAAACCAAATGAAAATGTTGCATTCAATTTAATTAGTTAAAGTGTTAATTAATTAAAGGGTGATTATGAACCTAAGCCTACGATAATTGAGCTATGTGAAAGGCCGTTTCAAATTTGTTTGAACCATGGGAATGTGTAGATTAGATTTTGGTTGTAATTTGATTTGATCAAATGTTGTAAAAGAGCATAAGCTCTTCTTTACTTTAAAGTAATTTGATTTATGCAAATGTTGTAATGAGCATAAGCTCACCTTTACTTTGAAGTACTTCTTTCTTGCTTTATTTGATATGCATGAAAATGAAGTAGTTGGGTCCAACGCCCCTAAGACAACACGGCTTAATTTGATTAAACGAGTAACTAAAATCAATCACCATCCCTAGACCGAGATTCAACACTAGGCTCGTGTTGAATCTAAACAAAGGTTCATAGTCATCCTAAGGCCCTAAGGCAACTATATAGTCCATCAATGAATGCAAACCTTATGTTAGTAGTATCATATACTCTTGCTTTAAAAAAACCGTTTTATAAGCATAGTGGGAGTATTATATACAACTAAAACAATCAAATGGACCAATAGTTGTAATAGGACCAAAATTGTTTTAATAAGATTAAAATGTATGTTTATATATGATGAGACCTAAAACCCTCAACCAAACCATTATTAAGTTGACAAGCGTGAGAGTGCTTTGAACACTCTTTCGTGGCCTTCCACCGTGGTAGGCTCCAATCGTTTATGACTTGTACACCGCCTTCACCCTATCATGGGGGAGTGCAAAGTGCATGCTTATACTCAGGAGGAGTCTATATACATACTTGATGAGGTGAGTGTAGGCAACGAGGATGGCCAACATCATATCATTGTGAGGCTATTCTTGAACACCTTCACAAACTAAGCATGGTGGGAATGACTTAACTAAGTGCAATGGAGCCAACATCATATCATTGTGAGGTGACATTCTCTAGAGGCCAAATAAGATGGGTACTTACAAGAGATGCAAATGAGTAAGCGTACTCTCTCATTATTATTAATGCTAGCCAACATCATATCATTGTGAGGTGGGCTTGGTAATAGTGAGTCTCCCATGCCCTACTAAGAGTTTCCTCCAAAACTCTCGAATTCCAATGAGGGATATGGAATTTGCCAAAAATAGTGGGTGGTGCTATTTGATTTAAAGACCCGAATCAAATGGCTTAAAATCAATCAATTTATATTCGTTATGTATTTACTTACCAATATATTTGCAAACGCTATCCAAAACTTGACAAAGAAAAGCCGAATGCTTTAGTTTCGGGACTTGGTACCACAATCCCAAAGATTGTCTTAAAAAGATTGCATATGTACCTAAGTAGTCTTATCCTCACAATCTTCCTATTGATAATGTATCATTAGAAGAATATGTTAGAAAAGGTCTATCATAAAGAGGACAACACTTTTAATGTCATAATTCTTCAATTACAATTTGTTGTATGAAGAAATAAGAGTTGCTTTGAACAACCCTTAATCAATGCAAACATTAGTGCTTGTTTCTTTGTTACATGAACAAGGAACTTTAGAAGAAAGTACAAAGGCATGGACACTTAATGTGCCATGATTCTTCACTTACAAATTGTTGTATGAAGAAATGAGAGTTGCCTTGAACAACTCTTGAAAGTTTGTAATTATGTTTAGAACATAATGGTTGGTTGACAAAAATAGTCCATCAACATGGACTTATGATGATTTTGAATCATTGAGTGTTGAAGTGATAAACCACTTAACAAGACGGAAACTAGGCAAGGACTTCACCTTTATGTCCCAATCCTAATGGTTCACTAAGTTTATTGTAAACTGTATGGTGAACAATAAACACATACTCCCCAAAATGTTTGATGTGTATAACACAATTGAAATAAGTTTCAAGAGAGATAGTGGGAGTTTAGGGACCATGACTAATGTAGTCAAAGGAGAAGTCAAATGAAGAAGATAAAATTAACTCCAAGGGAACAAACTTTCTTTATGAAAGAATGGACATTGGAAGGGGTATTTGCAAGAAATGTCTTGCAAGTGTCAAGAACACACCTTTCGAAGGTGTTGTAAAATGTTCTTGAATAGTTCAAAATAGTTGGTTCTTCTACTTGAATGCTTGATTCCGTATTAGTAACTATGTTTTACAATCGTTGTAAAAGTGTGACTAATAAGAAGTAGAAGATATATGAGAGAAGAAAAGGTACTTCACATTCGGAACGTGAATAAAATATAGATCTCTGCGAAAGAAGATAGTACTTACTTCCTCATATGAACTACCAAAGAAATTGGAAAAACCAAAGATTGTCTTTACATTCCAATTTTAAGGAACTTAATTCCGTCACTATAGTAGAGATGGATGAATGTTTTGTTTGACAAAACATTGTTCTTTATTAATCAATGATTGGATTATAGTAATCTAATTGATTGTCTCTATAGTAGAGATGATATGGTAGTGTTAACTGTTTAGAATATAATGATGCTTAAAACCTAAAACCCAAAAGGTTGCAAGGTAGCGACTAATCCCAACTAAAGTTGTGATACCTCTAAAACATAAATTACGAGTTGGTCATAGATGGATGCTTTGGATCGTTAGATCCGGATCCAATACCTTCTTGTTAAAATTGTATAGAGGCGAAATGTTCGAATGTTTATTCTTTTGGAAAGAATAAAGAATCACAAAGTTGTTGAGGTTAATTCACTTAGATGTTAGTGGCACTTGTCCACAAACATAATACTACTCATGTTGTATGACATTCACCGAAGATCACTCTCGGTTGGACTATAGTTTATTTTGAATAAACACAAGTCCGAATACTTTGCAAAAGTTTTCAAAGAATTCAAGAAATGTAAGTTGATGAGTAAGATGTCTAAAGTATTTGCTTCCTTAGATTTGATCCAAGGAAAGGTAACACTTTAGAATAGTTTCCTTGAAAGATATCAAGGAAATAAGCATCATATGATAATGGATTTCTCCATAAGGAGAAGAACGAACTTGAATAAGATTTAGTTCATTGGATATTATCAATTACCCATATATAGGATATATACTTCTAAGACAATATGATTGTCAATTAGAAGATCTTCCAAAAATTTTCATGACTCCATAAGATGTAGTTGGAAAGAAAGACAAAACTTAATCGTGTTAAGATTTGGGGTTGTGTGCTAATAAGCAATATTTGTTTGATAACAATCTTGTGGGATATCCTTAAATTAACTTTTGGATATCGCTTCTATAAACCAATTAACAAATGTTGTTTTGTTGGGTAGTTCATTGTAATCCTACAATGTGATTTGCCTAAAAGCAAATGAACGAGAGATAGAACTCAAAGAATGGGTTCTTTGAGAGACAAGAAAGTAATCAACAAATATAAACAACCTAGTTCCTATACCAAAAGCTCCAAGGTAGTCAAGAAGGATTTATAAACCGTCAAAGTTGAATGGTTTGAACTTTATGACTATGTCCTAGAGTTGCACCTCTTAATTCGAAAGAAATAAGAATAAAAATCCTTATGACTACATTGAGTGTATATACGATATATACTCAAGGAAATGGTAAAGTACCATTTGACCCGAAATAATGAAACCCCCATAGCTAATTGGTAGCTTAAGGTGACTGCAATCAAAGAGAATGGTTGACTTTGAAGAAACCATCTTTGACGTAGTCTTGTTTTTCAATTAATTCGAAGATAGCTAGCTACAACTAAATGGTGATTCAATGTTTGGACATAATATGGGTTTCCGAAACCATTATTAAGATGGTCTTAATAATATATGTCTAAAACTATGAATCACAAGACATATAAGTTGTAGAGATCCATCCATCATGAATCTAAGCAAGCTAGTGGGAGCTATGAGCATCTTATGAGAAAAGGATCAAATCGTTTGATTTCTCATAAAGATTTAAATGAATCTTTTGTTTACTAGGTTTACAAAAGATTAGTGGGAGTTAATCATGTTCCTAAAATTTAAATATATATTTGATATATTAATTTTGGAAATGAAAAGAATACTTCTTCTTTAAAGTTATGACTTTGAAACATTATATGAAGATAGAATGTATATGGGAGATATAGTCTATATACATGGGATGGAAATCTATAATGATATATTTCATGATATAATTGGATTATATCAATCCCTAATAATAGACAATAGATGCTAGGAAGTTTCTCATATGATGATAAACTTCAATTAGAAGGACAACTCTAGTGAGACTAAGAAGTTGCTCTTCTCAAAGAGAACGTACTCTTTGACTCCCAAAGAAATAATGCGTAAATAGAATCCTTTATGCATACGCATAAAGGTGATTTATGTATTTCATATTGTATGAAAAACATTGATATGAGTTGTACCTAGAACGGTACAAGACGATATCAGTGCAAGCCCAGGATCAGAACCATGGCAACTGTCAAGTGAGTCCTTAAGTATTTAAGAAATACTAAAGGATAGATTCCTCAAAGAATGAGGAAGAATTAGAGTAACGTAAAGGAAGCGTAAATGTATTAGATTATGAATCTAATCCATCATTGGATGTTTCTTCATTATGAATGAAGAGATAATCTGATATCTCTTTATTATGACTAAAGAGATATTTGGATGGAAACATTAAAAGTAATGACTTTAGTGTGTTCCATTATGAATGCAAAATATATTGCCATATAGAAGCTTACAACAATGTTGTTTGGATGGGAAAGTTCATTTATGAACTCTCTATTCGGTTCCAACCAAAAAGTGTATCTAGTGTACTGACACTATGACACTAATGGGGCGATAGCTCAAGCCAGGGAATCAAGGTCTCATCAAGGTCCGAACTCAAATGAGAGACTGAACCACATGATTGAGAATCATGTATAATGGTGACGTCGTTATTCTCAAGGTTGCTTCTATGGATAACATATAGATATCCATTGTCTAGGCCTACTATTCAGCCATTTATGAAATGACTACAGAAGAGGTATCATCACTGATGACCAAGCTGATTGGCTCTAGTGCAAGTGGGAGATTGTTGGAAATGTGCCCTAAAACCAATCATATGATGATACTTTACGGACATTTCACATGTTAAACTAATCTAGTTTAAATATAAAGGGCAAAGATTATTGTTTTAAGCCGTCTCATATAAATGTTATATGCTTAAACGATAAGTCCAAGGAATATGTGATTGGGAGAATGCAATCTAAAGAAGTTAGATTCATGAGACCATTCTTTCGTAGACACATCCTAAACGTTCCTGATCATAGGATTGCCAATTGGGCATTGACAGTCCGTTAAGATCAGTACGTGTTGTGTCTTCTCTCAGGGAGAGTGACTAGTCTCGAGTCATTGTTATGTGTGACATCAAGACAAGTACGTAGGTGCTCAATAGAGAATGAGTTCACTGAACACGATCAACGAAGAGTTCTCATATTCATGTCACATGAGAACTCGTGGTTGGGATAATGCAAAGTAGTCCTTTGACCTGAGGCATCATAGTTGTCTTGTGGTTAAGCCCTTGATCTTTGATTATGTCAAAGTCACTCCATCAGGAGGGTGTCCACGACATAGTTGGGGTTAAGCCACTTAGCTATGGAGGCAAGTGAATGCGCAATAAGGGATCTCTAACCTTCAAACCGTTTGGGGGAGAATACTCTATGATATGATTTAGAATCTCTGGCCAGAGTATGAATGAGATTTAGGAAAGTCGTTCCAAATCACATTCAAGGTAATCATACAAGCACACGAATCACATTGGATAGTAGACATGAATAAACTATCAAACCAAACAATGTGGTCAAGAGTATTGTATTAGAGAAAGACCGTATTGCATTTGTAATCCTAAACTGAATAGGTTCTCTACCTCTTCTGATTAGCTTGGGTAACCATGATATGCTGCTAGGTGTCACTCTTGGTTTGTGGAAGCCCTAAACGTGTATAAACACTAAAGGGAGAATTGAAAGTAAGTTTCAATTCACAATCGATTTGAAAGAGTTTTAATCGCCCACTGCCTCGCTAAAAGGAACCTAATGGATCGTACACCATGTCAGGTGGAGATTGAAGAAACAATGGAGATGAGTAAGAATAATTAAATGGTTTAATTATTTATGGCAAGGATTAATTAATATGTTAATTAATCAAACGAATAAGTTCGTTAAAGACCTCGGGATAGTTTTGGACCTTAAGGCCCAATGGGCTTCGAACGTCAAGCCCATTGACTTAAGTTGTATGACAATTTAATGAATAAAGATTCACAAAGGCCCAAAAGCCCAAATCCCTTATGTGGCCGGCCATGTGTGTTGAATTAGGGTTTTTGGTTCTTAAGTCATTTAAAGAAGTGACTATATAAAGAACTTTATAGCCTAAAATTCATTAAGGGTTCTTTTGGAGAAAATTGGAGAGAACATGTCTCTCCTTTTCTCTCTAGGAGGCCGGCCCCCTTGGAGGGATTAGCTAGCAATCCTACTCCTCCATGGTCACTCATTTCTACTTAAATCTAACCTTGGTGTGGAGACTTAGAGGTTCTCAATTTTGGGAACTTGGAGAACCATATTCTTCCATCCAAATCCATGGATCTAAGAAGCAAGGAATGAAGGCCCTCTCCTTGGGTGCTTAGCCTTTGCTTATGCAAAGAGGAATCTACAAAGGTATAAATTTCTCAACTCACTTTGATTTGAGTTGAGTCTTGGTTCACCAATCTACTAGGCTTTGAATTTCATGGGTAATGTTTTGTTTTTGAATGCATGCAAGCATGATTCCGCCTTTTAATTGTTAAATGCATGCTATAGATGTTATTCAAATGAACATGTTTTCACAAAATCTTCTTGCACTGTTACAATTACGAACCGTTTATATATTTGCTAGAATTAATTGTTTAAACGACCTTAATTTTAATTCATTTTTTTGCAGACATGATCTCTACAATGTGATTCATAATATCAACGGTTCTAGTCATAAGCACAATACTCTTTGATTCAAACACTAAGAAATTTGAGTAAGAGCTCCTACTCATCTTTGAATAGTCAAGTATTGTTGAATTTAAAATAGAATATATATTGTATAAAGAAAAAAACATCATACAAATATCCACATGCACATGACCGCCTACGTTCAAACTCAAGGAATATCCTTCCAAAGGCTCCAGCGCCAGCTTTATTATAACAAACCCAAATGCACACACTAATTTGAATTATGATTCACAATTGCATTTATATACTTATTCCAATATCACATCCAATCTTACTTATATTGAATAAAAACCCTAATGCCTTGCACATCCATTTGAGCCATGGATGCTAATTTCTTTGAAACTGATACAACGAGAGAGTGCATCTCACACCTCTCAATATCATCCCTCGTGTGGGCTGCGCTCAAAGTCACTCGTAGCCTGGAAAAAAAGATACAATTAAAGATATAAACTGGAGAGGGGAGAGAGAGAGAAAGAGAGAGAGAGAGAGAGAGAGCGAGCTTATATAAGTACACACCCATATTAAGTGCAAGGAAAACTTGAAACAAGCTAACCTGCTTCAGTTGGGTGGCACCACAGGGGGTTTGATTGCAGTTACAAGGAAACCAAATTTCAACAAACTTCTGTTCATCGATGATAAACAAAGTTATTTTATGTTGTTGCAAGGATCTCCAAATCACATAACAAACAGATAGAGAGGGAAACAAAGATGGCTAGCTTGTAGAGCCTTCTCTTTGCTCCCAATGATAAGAGAGATTATGTGACTAGTTATGGGGATTCCAGTCAGAACACGAAAGTCTTGCACTCGATTCCAAACTGCCCTTCTACGCCATGTTTCCTTTCTTGCCACAATAAGATCGCAGCTGCAAATTTAGTCACATCTGTAGTGTTAACAAGAGGAAATAATATTGTTTGGGGAAAAACTTGAACTTTGGGTTAAGAAGAGGTTGACCCAAAAGGAGGTTTAGAAGAAGGAAAAGTCTAAGGCCCAGCCGAAGTCCAAAAGCAAGAAGGGGCTTGTTTCCCGACCAGATGCAGCTCATTTAAACTACCTGCTCACCTACCTAAGGGTCAAGTGGTGTAAACCAGCCAGCAAATCAGCCCAAAAGTACTTTACAATCGCAGTACAAGTAAAAAGTTGATGAGTCATTGCCCTTCAGATGTATTCGGGCAAAATCAACACTGCAGACAACCAAGCTAAATCGTCTATAAAAGGAGGAAGAAAAATCAGAGATAAGGACACTCAATCAAACAAACAAATACAAGCTCAAACTCTGCTCAAACCAGATTTGCCTTCACGAAGCTGTAGTCAGCCCCTAGTCTTCATCCCTTTCGGGATCAACCTTCACCAGAAATCCTTTGTAAAAGCTCTGCTACCTTATTTAAATCTTGCTGTAGTATCGATCACCTCATATAGATTCATCGTCCAATCTCCCCTTCTAGCATTCGAACACTCTGTAAATCACAAAGAGAGGAAGTTGCAAAACGATCAGCCTTGCCCAACCTCCTTTGTTGTTGTCTATCATTCATAGATCTAGTACTAAGATGTATGTTTCTATCTACATCCAAGTTATTACTAGCCAGTTTATGATTAAAAGATTTTTAAGTTCTAACCATTCGGGCAGACAAGATTGACCAATTAAAAGTCCTTGGTCTCAAGGCATAAAAAGAACTTTAAGTGGACTTAACCCATCCACGACAATCTTTGATCACCAGAAGTTTGAAGTTACTTGGGGCACAAGTAATTGGCTTATCCTCTAGTTTTACTTCTGTTATATCATAATTCCCACAGAATGCTTGAGTATAGAATTAACTCTGATAGGAAGCCTTAAGGCCTATACCTAAGGCCCGACAAAGGCACCTATTTGACTTCATTCTGCTCTGCGGGAGTAATACGTATGCAATAATGAAACAACCAAGATGTGTTCAAGTATTCGGTTAGTTTTGACGGGAAGCCTCAAGGCCTACACCTAAGGCCCCACAAAGGCACATTTCATAACTAACTGGGTCGCTCGGGCATATATATATATACACCATAAAACTTAACATCGGTTTTACATCTGTCATGCTAAAGATGGCAGTGGCACGCCTAGATTCTTAAATTTAATTTTGATTGTGAGCCTTAAGGCCTACACCTAAGGCCCTACAAAGGCACCTTTCAGAATTAACTCTGTCATTCTCTTACAGCCCGCCAATAAGCAGAAGCCCGACAGACGATATCAACCGACGCCAACCTCTCGGGGAGCTGTGTGCTCGTTGGCCAGGGAACCTTCTCACTGGATATTCCTCTAGGCGAACGTAGTTTTGGCACGCCCAGTGGGACCACTTGGTAAAATCTTATTTGCTAAAGCAATATGTCAAAGCTACCTGAAGATTTGCAAACTACCTTGTTTCAGATGTTGCAAAGATTGGAAAACACCTCCGCAGACTTCAAAAGGAAAACATGCCTTATGAAACCAAATATTCCCATATCTTTACCTCTAGTTAGGAGGGAAGATGATGAGGAAGAAGAAAGAGAAAAACTGGAGGCCAGCCAACCAGATGAAGAAACGATCTTGACAAACAGTCCACCTAACCTATATTCGGTGCAAGTCAAAACAATGCTAAACAAGCATGCATACCCCTTTTCAGAAGCCCCAGTTAATATGATTAATTTAGCATGGGCTGAGAAGGGGAAAAGGAAGGTTGCAAAGGAGACAGAAGAAAGAAAGCCAGCTGACAGATCTACAAAAGAGGTGATCAAATTGCCCGAACCTCTAAAAGCAGCCATAATCAAAGGAATGGTTCTGTGCAGTAGATGCCAATGCGAGTGTAAGCTTGAAGTACCACCAGCAAGAGTCCTCATTGATCATGAACTAATCAGAAGGAAAAAGGAAAGAGAAAGAAAAGAGGCCTGTGAAAAAGCTAGACGGACAGTAGGAAGAGAGACTTCCCGAAGTGTCTTTCAACGGTTAGGAGGGGATTCCCAACCTAGAGCTTTATTAGAAGTGTTTCGAAATCACGAAGCTTCTGAGGAGGCAAAAGATAAGGAAGCTAAAGGTATAAAAGAGAAGGAGATAAGGCATCCTCAATATGGCCATGCAAGGAGAGAAGATAAAAGAAATGATAGGATATCAAATCCTGTCAAAAAGGAGAACCTAACCCGTCTCGGACGAAAATGGTACGTGGTCGGGAAAAATGGCCAACCCACCAAACAAATGGGAGCCTCTATGATTAGAAGGGTCCATAGGCAACATAAAGCCTATATGAATTCTTTAAAGATTCCCGTGACATTTGAAGCCTCAAAGAATCAAAAGTTTGAAAAAACACCCACTAGGGGAAGTAGTCAGTTTAACTGGAGGAATAAAAATGAGGTGCAGAGGGCTAATAGCAAAACAAAGGGTGAGGGAAACCATGTACCACAAAGCCTACACCCTGGGAAGTACAGGATATTGAGAAGAGCTCAAGAAGATATGATAATGATGCCCACTCCTGGATTGAGGACATAGCCTATTTGTTTTGGAACTGTTTCGCCTGAGAGGAAGCCCCCTAGTGTATCATTGGATCCTTTCGATGAAGTTCCCAAGCAGATACCAGATTTGGGCATAAATCAACAGGAGGGAGCACCAGAACCTTTACTTTCAGAAGATGTGATGGCCTGGTCAGACGAATTTATGGAACAGATCGGGAGCAAGAAAGAAGACTTTCCAGAGCCTAGTACCTTTCATATCAACATGACGTATGTGTTATCCGCCATGTTTGGTGCTGAGCCTGATCAGCCCGCTACTATGGAAGGTGACTATTTGATAACAGAACCAATGATGGCCCATGTCAGCGTTGAAGTAGCCGAAGAGGAAGAATTGGGAAAAACTGAATCATCCAAGACATTCCAGAATGGTCCGTTAAGAATTTATACTGATAAAATGGTGTTCAGCCGCCCAAACATGTTGATAGCCAACCATCTTAAGCCAATATATATTGCAGCTCATTTGGAGGGAATTCCCTTCAAAAGAGTTTTGTTTGATGAAGGAGCAGCTGTTAACATATTGCCCGCCAAGCAAATGAAGAAGATAGGAAGAGGTGTAGAAGACCTCATTCCCACAGATCTCACGGTCTCGAGCTTCTCTGGCCCTATCACCAAAACTCATGGGATATTACCTTTAGAAGTGGACTTGGGATCCAAGTGAATCATGCTGGCATTCTTTGTGGTGGATTGTGCTTCCACCTATGGAGCATTACTCGGAAGGGATTGGATCTACTAAAGTCTTGCCATACCCTCCACTCTACATCAACAAGTTGCTGTTTACCACGAAGCAGGAACAGGGGGACCAGGCTTTTGAGAGATGGTGGAGGCTGAGTCACGGCCATTTCTTCCTCCAACCAACGTAGCGGAAGCAAATTTCTACGATCCCAATGTAGGAATTCTGCAATGTTCAGGAGCAAATAAGAACGGCCGCCTTACCAAGGTGACGGCCCAAAAGCTTTTAGAACAAGGAATGTTTCTCACTAGAGAAGAATGGGATAGACCCTGTATCATCCCAACACCTCAATATCATTAATGACAGAACAAAAGAGGAAGGATCAGGTAACAGCAGTCAGGTCCCTGATCAAAAGACTGTTGGTGTATGGGAGAGACATAAAACAAGAAAGAGAGCTCTTAGGAAAAGAAAAGCATGAGCGGCAGCCAGGAACTTCAACTGGCCAGGATGAAAACAGGGAAGAACTTTACGGAGAAGAATTGGAGGTGGCCATATGAATGGCCAAGTGCATATATGATTTGGATGGACCAGAAGACTTGCCCGAGAGCTCGGAGTTAGTCGAATTTTTATGTACAGAACCTGACAAGCCACCACCAGAAGTGCAAGATCCTTTGGAAGTTATTGATCTAAGGACAGAAGAAGATCCAAGACTTATACAAATCAGTGGCTTATTAGAAACTAATGATCGGGCAAAGATTGTCTGTCTTCTGCAAGAATTTAAAGATTATTTTGCTTGGTATTATACTGAGATGCCAGGTTTAGATTCAACCTTGGTGGAACACAGAATGCCCATCAAGGAGGGATATAAACCTGTCAAGCAAGCACCACGAAGGATGTCAAAAGAGATAGAAGAAAAGGTCAAAGAAGAAATTGAAAGACTAATGAAAGCTGGATTTATTAGACCTGCCAAATATGTAGAGTGGTTGACCAATATTGTACCCGTTTTAAAAGCCATAACAAAAGCAATATGATGTTGTGTTGATTACAGAAACATTAATGGCGCCACACCAAAAGATGAATATCCCATGCCCATGGCTGACTTGTCCATAGATGCGGTAGCAAAACATAAAGTCTTATCTTTTATGGATGGAAATGCCGAATATAATCAGATAAAGATGGCCTAGGAAAATATAGATAAAACAGCTTTTAGGTGTCCCGGTCATGTGGGGGCATATGAATATCTAGTCATGCCGTTCGGACTCAAGAATGCTGGTGCAACCTACCAAAGGGCGATGAATGCTATTTTTCATGATTTGATTGGCCATAACATGGAGGTGTACATCGATGACATCGTGGTGAAATCCAAAACAGAAGAGCAGCATTTAATAGACCTCAGGCAAGCATTGACAAGGATGAGAATCTATAAACTCAAGATGAATCCAAAAAAGTGCACGTTTGGAGTAAGAGCGGACAACTTCTTAGGATTCCTGGTTCATCAAAGAGGTGTAGAAGTGGACAAGAACAAGTCTCGGGCAATAATGGAATCACTTCCGCCCACCAACAAAATACAACTTCAGAGACTGCTAGGCAAAATTAATTTCTTAAGGAGGTTCATTGCCAATTTAGCAGGCAAAATTCAGCCGTTGACTCCTCTATTGAGACTGAAGGATACATAAAGTTTCGAATGGGGACCACCACACCAAAAGGCTTTTGACAGCATCAAAGCCTATTTGACTTCCCCACCAGTGTTGGTACCACCTCAAAGGGGAAAACCCTTAAAGCTATATATCTCTACTTCAGAGAAATCAATCGTGAGTTTACTAGCTCAAAACAATAAAGGCGGAAAGGAGTAGGCAGTATACTACCTCAGTAGAATTTTGACTGAGGTAGAAACAAGGTACTCCCCTATAGAGAAGTTGTGCCTAGCTCTGTATTTCACTGCTAATAAGTTGAGGCATAACATGTTACCTTGTCACGTGCACATCATTTCCAAAACAAATGTGATAACGTATATGTTGTCAAAACCAATGCTAATAGGAAGGATTGGGAAGTGGATTCTAGCATTATCAGAGTTCAGCTTTCAATATGTACCCGAAAGGGCAGTCAAGGGCCAAGCAATTGCTGACTTCTTAGCAGAGCACCAAGAGTCTCAAGATGAGATCGTCAATGTACCAGGGATCCTGGAAGTAATTAATGTTTGGATCCCACCAGGCAAGGGTATCTCGGGCAAAGAAAAATGGGTTCAACAAGAAATAAAAAGGGTAACTGGTCTCTGGATTACTCTTTGGAAGCTTTATTTTAATGGTTCGTACACTTAGAAGGTTTCTGGAGCAGGGATTATCATCATAAATCCCAATGAGTTCACAATTATTATTCATTCCTTCTAGATTACCAAGGGAATACCAATAATCAGGCGGAGTATGAAGCCTTAATAATTGGCTTGGAGATCTTGATAGAGTTGGGGGCAATGGAGGTAGAGGTATTTGTTGATTCAAAGTTAGTGATAAACCAGCTAAATGGAGAATACAAGTGCAGACACATCACCATGGCTGGGTATTACTTGGCGACCACACAATTGTTGAGCTATTGGGATTCTGAAGTATCAGTTAATTATGTTCCCAAGGAATCTAATCTGGCGGCCAACGAGATGGCGTAAATAGCCTCGGGAGTACCAATCCAAGAAAGGAAGTATGGAGTAGATGTTGAGGTTCAAAGAAGAAATCTTCTTTCTATCTTAAAAGGGGGATTCAGTCTAGATATAATGGTCCTAAAAACCGAGACGGAAGACTGGAGATGGCCTATCATTCATCATTTGAAAGATCCTTCTGCACCCACAAGCAAGAAGAATAAACAACAAGCAACTAAGTATGTCTTATGGGAAGAGAACCTGCTAAGGAAAACTCCGGATGGGCTCCTATTGAAATGTTTAGGTCAAGAAGAATCTATGAGAGCAATGGCCAAGGTACATGAAGGGATATGTGGGGCACATCAAGCTGGAGCGAAGATGAGGTGGTTGATTAGGAGGTATGAGTATTTCTGGTGTGACATAGAAAAAGATTGCAAGTCTTATACCCGAGGCTATGAGGAATGTCAAAGGCATGGACCCCTCCAACATGTGCCTTCAGTACCTTTAAATTTGGTGGTTAAACCTTGGCCCTTTAGAGGATAGGCAATGGACTTCATCGGACAGATTTATCCATTTTCTAGCAAGAGGCATACTTTCATAATTGTGGCAACGGATTATTTCACCAAATGGGTAGAAGCATCAGCTGTAAAGACCATAACTTCAGCTGCAGTCAAGAAGTTTATTGAGACCAAGATTCTGCATAGGTTTGGGGTGCCCGAAACCATAGTCACGGATCGTGGGCCATCTTTTATATCAAAAGAAGTTGAAGATTTTGCAAGCAAATACAAAATAAAGATGATCCAGTCTAGTCCTTACTATCCTCAGTCAAATGGTCAAGCCGAAGCCAGCAACAAGATTTTGATAAACATTATCCAAAAAGCTAGGGAATACTTTGTGGGCATACTGAACCTCTAAACGGGCAGGAACGAGGACAACTCCTTATGCTTTGACGTTCGGGCAAGATGCGGTTCTTCCCATGGAAATCAATGTAAGTTCTGTCAAAATTCAAAATTAATTCGGGTTACATAATGAAGAGTACATAGAAGCTATGTGACAGGGGATTCAAGATTTAGATGTAACCCGAATTGAGGCCTTGAACCAGATTTAGGAAGGGAAGATAGTTGTTGCCCGAGCTTATAACAAGAAGGTAAAACTGAAGTCTTTCAAGCAAGGAGATTTAGTATGGAAGGCAGTCCTCCCTCTAGGAGCTTAGCTTAGAGGCTTTGGGAAATGGAGCCCGACATGGGAAGGTCCTTTTATTGTTAGTCAAGTATTAGACAAGGGAGGATATTACTTGGCTGATCTTGAAGGAAATTGGCAGAAACATCCCATCAATGTCAAATTCTTAAAAAGGTATTGCCCTACATTATGGGATGTTAGGGATTGTTATATTGAAGAAGATGAGAAATAAAGCAGGTGTTAGAATGCAGTGTATTTATCAACCATTCAAGAAGACAAAAAGATAAAAGTTGTTAAAATGATGCTTCATTCATTTCGACGAATTGATAAAATTACATCGGAGCAAGTCTCAATGTGTCATGTTTCTTTCCTTCTATGTTGTGTTGGTGTTTCAACTAGTTTCTGGTATCTACATGGACAAAACTTGGTCAGGCAGGTGATCGGGTTGTGCGGCCAAGATAAGCTTGGTAAAGGACCCTCGATAAGGATCATCACCGGATATGATGGTGAAGCCCGACTTATCAAAGCAACGAGCAGGAGGGCAAATCCTCAGGAGAAAACCGCCTGACCAAAGGTGTTGGGGATATCGGGGTGTCTGACCAAAGGTGTTGGAGATAGTAAATATTTGATTTCTCACAAAAAGGGAGTTTTAGGAACCCCCAATTGAATCCAGAGGAACCCATTTTCCAGGTTTAGAAGAAGACTAAGAAGGCAGAAACATCCGATGGTGATAAAAGAGAAGGTTGAAGATGATCTGTTGGCTGGACAGGAGAAGTTTTGAGCTGGAATTTATAGGAACTTCAAAGGATAGCTCAAAGGTCATGAGAAGAGAAAGAGATGCAAGATTGCATTCATCCCATCTGGAAAACACAAGTTTCGAGAGCAGGTATACAGGCATGCGGCTATTCAATTAATATTGGCGCCTGGAATTCCAGCCTAAATATTAATTGAAGGGGGCACTGTTTGGGCAAAACTTGAACTTTGGGTTAAGAAGAGGTTAGCCCAAAAGGAGGTTCAGAAGAAGGAAAAGTCCAAGGCCCAGCTGAAGTCCAGAAGCAAGAAAGGGCTTGTTTCCCGACCAGATACAGCTCATTTAAACTACCTGCTCACCTACCTAGAGGTCAAGTGGTGTAGACCAGCCAGCTAATCAGCCTAAAAGTACTTTACAATGGCAGTACAAGTAAAAAGTTGATGAGTCATTGCCCTTCATATGCATTCGAGCAAAATCAACACTGCAGACAGCCAAGCCAAATCGTCTATAAAAGGAGGAAGAAAAATCAGAGACAAGGACACTCAATCAAACAAACAAATACAAGCTCAAACTCTGCTCAAACCAGATTTGCCTTCACGAAGCTGTAGTCAGCCCCCAGTCTTCATCCCTTTCGGGATCAACCTTCACTAGAAATCCTTTGTAAAAGCTCTGCTACCTTGTTTAAATCTTGCTATAGTATCGATCACCTCATATAGATTCATCGTCCAATCTCCCCTTCTAGCATTCAAACACTCTGTAAATCACAAAGAGAGGAAGTTGCAAGACTATCAGCCTTGCCCGACAAGGTGAAACCTTGCCCGACCTCATTTGTTGTTGTCTTTCATTCATAGATCTAGTACTATGATGTATGTTTCCATCTGCATCCAAGTTATTGCTAGCCAGTTTATGATTAAAAGACTTCTAAGTTCTAACCATTCGGGCAGACAAGATTGACCAATTAAAAGTCCTTGGTCTCAAGGCATAAAAAGAACTTTAGGTGGCCTTAACCCATCCACGACAATCTTTGATCACCAAAAGTCCGAAGTTACTTGGGGCGCAAGTAATTGGCTTATCCTCTAGTTTTACTTCTGTTATATCATAATTCCCACAGAACGCTTGAGTATAGAATTAACTCTAATAGGAAGTCTCAAGGCCTATACCTAAGGCCCAACAAAGGCACCCATTTGACTTCATTCTACTTTGCGGGCTTGGGTAATTAACGTATAACGGGAGTAATACGTATGCAATAATGAAACAACCAAGATGTGCGCAAGTATTCGGTTAGTTTTGACGGGAAGCCTCAAGGCCTACACCTAAGGCCCCACAAAGGCACCTTTCATAACTAACTGGGTCGCTCGGGCATATATATATATACACCATAAAACTTAACATTGGTTTTACATCTGTCATGCTAAAGATGACAGTGGCACACCTGGATTCTTAAAGTTAATTTTAATTGTGAGCCTCAAGGCCTACACCTAAGGCCCCACAAAGGCACCTTTCAGAATTAACTTTGTCCTTCTCTTACAGCCCGCCAATAAGCAGAAGCCCGATAGACGATATCAACCGGCGCCAACCTCTCGGGGAGCTGTGTGCTCGTTGGCCAGGGAACGTCCTCACTGGATATTCCTCTAGACGAACAAATCCAATATAGAGAAGGAAAAACAAATGGTCACATATGCTAGCTAGTGTTGCTAATCCACGTATTACAATATGGATCACCGACATGATTGATATATATTACGTTGACTTGGGGAAAAATTACTCCTTACACAACCTAACAACTCAAGGTCGAGCAGAGCTCAAGCTTCTGTGTTTAATCAAAAGTATGATATGTTTAAAATGGATCGTATTCAATTAAATCACCCTCAGAAAACTATTAATTCCAAGAAAAGAATATATGATTTACTATGGGCAGCAGCAGCAATTGGCACTGGTTTAGTAGTTGAAAATATGAAAGAGCAACCCCTTGTTTGTATGAATTGCTTCCACCTTTTACTGTTCATGGTAATAAGAAAATGCTCAACTCAATTTCATAACTATTCACATACAAATTGATTTATCAAACATGCATGCAAGAATCCAATACTCCAACGAACGCCTAAAGTAGCTTTAACAGAAAGTCATCAACTACCATGGTTTCTCTGTATTATTTAGCACATTTCACAGAAATTTAGGGTCCGCTCGGTAAGTATATGGTTTTAGGTTTTAACTAGAAATTATTGCCCCCACACATTGTTGCGGGATTAAAAAATGTAAAAAGTATTATGTTTGACAGATATAAAAAATTGTGTCATAAAAGATTAATACAATTCATTGCTATATTTAATTGATACTCCACATAAAATTGTAGAAGTGTTGGCTATCTATGTACATAGAATATTACACATTCCACTTGGGTAGTTTTTGTGATATCAACAGCAGTACTTACATACAAAAGGTTATGGAACTTTGGGCTATTTACATGCAAAAAACGTTAAGAAATATTGTGTCATTTACATTGATAAAATATGACAAAAATTGTTCAATGGAACACCAAAAGCTCCCTCCAGTACTCTTGATTGTCAAAAAAGTAGTTTAAACCAATATAAGACCAAAAACTCTTCCAAATTCCTTGTGTATTCAGTTTCTCTAAATCAACCAACTTCTCCGTTCCAAACTATCCAACAAATATTTGACAGCAATACAACCAACCACCAACAAACATTTTAAACTCATCGAAAGATCAAAACCCTTTCAAATTTGCATGCGTATTAGTGATTTTCAACTAAATTATTTGGAGATGGAGACACACAAAGCTAGCATAGGAACCAAAGAAGATCTGCAAAAGCAAGTTAAGAGATCATCGTTTTCCAGAAACAAATTACATAATAAAATTAAGAACGCATTGTTAAGAAGAAGAGTACCTCAAATGTTTAGAAATTAAGAAATTGAGAAGCTCGGTTGCATGCAGAACGACAGTGTTTCGACCTGACATTTTAAACTCTTCATAACATCAATTTGCATCTTAAATTAGAATAAATCTCCAACGTTAGAAATATGAGTATAAACGAATGCTTAGTAAAAGAATTAGCCAATTCTAATAGAATTGTTAATCAAACTATAAAAGCAACATATGTATTTTTCCAAATTCAAACAGAACCAACAGAGAGAATCCAATTGAAATCCGAACAGCCCAAACAGACCATGAAGATTATACAATCAGAAGAAGAGATATTTGGGGAAGAAGAGTTCATTACATAGTCTGAAGGCAGCCGAGCAGCAGCAGAAACTAAAAAAGCGAACAACTTTGGCCTCAAATTTTATCTGAAAAAAATAATAAAATTAACAGGTAGGAGTGATAATGTTATTAATATGTGGGTTGTGTGTTGGTTTGTGTCTTTGAAACACCAAGAGGTCCAAAAATCGAAACAAAGTGGAAAATAAATCTTAAAAATTTTTAGCCAAAAAATCCTCTCTAGATAAAATTAAAAAGTAAATCATTGGAAAAACGAAACGTATATGACAACGAATAAGGCACTTGCAGGCCTCTTAAGCTTGTTCGGATCCTTCACAACCTCCTTGCTCGCATCTCCACGTTTACTCTTCATCCTATGAAAATCAGAAACCAACACCGACACACAAATAAAGATGAGATATGTGGTTAATATCAAACAGAGCTTGGTGGTGATCTTTTCAAAAGTCAAGTTCGCAGTACAACTTTATATTTGTTTTCACTTACATTGATGATAAGTATAATCAAGACAGAGAAACTCATGAACCAGCCTGTCAAAATCATTGACGAAGAAATGATAAATAACGGATTCTCAAAGATACAGAAACTTATCAAGAACTTGGACAATGAAGATACCCAAAAAAGGAATTTCTTGGACATGCAACCAACAGGTGTACAGAAAATTAAACAAAAATTCAAAATTGACGGTTCATATCGAGATCTTAAATCAAATAGCAAAAAGTTGTGAAAATTCATAACAAAACGGAAATAAAAAACATAATCTCACTTCGCATCAGTTTTTCTGTGAGTAGCAACTCTTGATTTCCCCATGTTCAACTAAACCTTCATAGAAAACTGCAAAAAAAAAACGATGAGAATCATTTATAAACGGCAACAAATCGATATTAACAAATAAAAAAGAAGTCGGAGCAAAAATAGAGAGAAAAAGATAGCTAGGAGATGGAGCGGAGGAGATGTTGTCCAAAGTTGAGGAATAAGGATGGAGGAGTCTGGAAGAGGAGACAAAACAACTAAAGCAAAGCAAAAGCAGAGAAAGAGGAGATGGGTAAAGTGACACGCGTCCCACTCAACACGTGTCACTATGCTAAGCCGCCAGGTGACAAAATCAAATTGTAGAAAGAAGTCTCCCGAACAACCCAGTTTTTCCACTCCTTCAATTTCAGGCACAAACGAAATAAAAGAACCCCTGTTGCATAGCAGGGACAAAAATGCCATTCTACTGTAGAATGAACAGTGATGACAGAAACAAAGAAAGGGCAAAAAAGGAAGAACACTGGTGAATGAACAGTAAAAAGGACACAAAGGGAATTAACCACAATGTTAGGCGTTTAGTATATATATAATTTCAATTTTTATTGTTAGAAACTTGAGGTCTGTTTGGTAACCATTTGGTTTTCAATATATATTGAAGAAAGTAAAGACGAAGAAGAGTGGTGGGAATGACGAGGAAGAAATGAACATGGAAGGGTGCATAAAATGAAAACTAAAATATGAAAGCAAATTTTAGTTAATTAAGCGTTTACATTTCCATGTTTTTCTTCGTCCATATATTCTCCTCATTTCTTCTTCCTCCCTCCAACTTTTCTTCATTTCTCATTTATTTATGGTAAAATTATGAAAACTAAAAACCAAAAACGAATCCACCATGACAACCTACAACTTTAAAAATTGCTATATATTAATGGAAAACTAACCAAAACACCCTCAAATCTTTACTTTTAATCATAAGGACAGATTTTTTCAAAAATGCCAATCCTACCCTTCACACATATGTACAAGATTGGGTCAGTTTTCTGCAAAGTTCAAGTGGATACATCCAAAATAAGAAAAAGGAGATTGACATTTTCAGAAAACATTTGCATGCAAAAGAATATGTGGCAAACATGCAACAACCAAGACAATACAGATTCACATGCAAAAGAAAATGTGGCAAACACTGCAGCAACCAAGACAACATAAATTCACATGACATTCAAGCAAAGACAAGATAGCCAGCTTTCAGAGACAGTGCTAACAGTTTTCAGAAACAGTGTGCTGTCACTATTCAGAAAATTGTAAATAGATGAAATGTTATTTTGTTTTTGAAGAATTAGATTTTGTATATAAGAGAGCCTTTCCTCCCATACAGAACACACAGGACCACACACCTCTCTCAAGATCTGAAAACACCATACTCACTCAAGCATTCGTAGCCTCCATAGCATCCTTATAAACACTTCTTTGTAATCACTTTCTTGTAAACAACTATCTCTGTAAACATTCCATATATCAATAAAAGTTCAAGTGTACATATTCAAGCAATCTCCAAGTCTTAAGTAAGTGTTATTTTCCTTATTTAGTGTGTTTGTTTAATTAGACTTCTAGTCCAAAACAGGGAAACATTATTATGGTTATATTATTAACCTGCTAAACTGACGATCATACTTTGTTCGAGCACTCTATTCTAGTTGAATGTTTGCCATACAAATAACTGGACATTAACCAGGGTACCTCTGAGTTCTTCGTACCTCTGAGTTCAGCCGTTAAGGCCTTATACTTGTACTGTGAGTGGCCGTCATGCTGAAACATGTCGAGTTCCATGTGCAAGGTTCTATGTCTAGTTGTTATAATGGTCATCCGACTATTTAACCGAGCATGCTTTTCGAATTTGGTATCAGAGCCAAGTTTAGCATTTTAATAATATAAGCATAATAGTAAAGTACCTTGAGGACAGAAGTCATTGATACAACTGATATCATATTTATTTATTGTGTATGAACAACAGATATTATTGTCCTTGTAGACCCTGTCAACCACAATTACCAGGTATTTATTGTCCCAGACATCCAACTATAACTAGTATAAAGAGAAGATTAACATATATATTCAAAAGAATTATCAGTACTTTGAAGAAGCAAAAATTTTATCTTGGCTACCTTGAACATCCTTCATTTATTCGTAAATATAATAACACAGAAGTGCAGCATAAAGTTTTAGAAGCAAAAGGAACAACATATCAAGCTTTAGAGACCTTGAGAGAAGAAAGAGAGTTTTTAACCAGTTAGCTATAACTCTAGAGAAGGGTAGACTGTAGTTTATGATAGATTATCTTAATTTAGAAATTAGTGAACCTCAAAGAAGAAAAATAACTTTAGACCAAAATAATTTAGTTTGTTATTTTCCATCAAGAAAACATAATCATATTTTGCATAGTGAAGAAAATCCGCAAGCCAATAGTATTGTAGATCTTATTATTAGTCAAGCAGAAAATATAAAATTAGAAAATAATAAGCATAATCATTTGTTAAACCAGTTGTTAGAACATTTTCAGAAAAATTCCATAAAGATAATTAGACAAAATTTAGATTATATTACATCTCAGTTAGAAGATAATAATAAAAATATTCAAAGGTTTCCTAGCAAAAGAGAGATAAAAGAGCTTGTTGACCTTATAGATAGTAAGCCAAAGCAAGTAGAACTTAGGTCATTAGAAATAGTTGAACAACTAAAATTAGAAGTTCAAAAAATTCAATTCGTACAAAAGGAGTTGAGTGAACAAGTAGATAAGTTGCATAATAAAATAGATAAATTATTAGTTTAATGACAGATTCTAGAACTAGCAGAAATTATATCCAAGCTTTGAAAGAAATTAGTAAGTTAGATAAAGAACCAGTAGGATTAACAGATTATTCAACACAAGTAGCTAGTAGTAATATTCCCATTAGACAAAATAATTTAATTATTCAACTAGTTTTAAGATTGGCTGAGAAATTAGACCAAGTTGAAGAACAAATAGCAGAAATAAATCAAGTTTTACATAACGCATCTTCGTCATTTCCACCATCTTTGTTAGACAAATTAGAAAATTTAACTTTAAGTGCAAATAATAATATTAGAAGACCTAAGATAAATCCTTTTGATAACCGAAAATGGAACTGTTTAAGAGAAAAGGAAAAGAAGTAGTTAGAGCTGAAGATATTTATCCAAATGAAGAAGAAGCACAAGAATTCATTAGAAGAGGATTTGAAAGAACACAGAAAAATAAATATAATTTGTACCAATTAGGTTTATTCGAAAATAGAAGTAGAATAGTAAGTAGCATCAGTCAACATGAAGTTAGCTGTATTGATAAAGAAGTTACGCTTAATTTAATTAGTAAAGAAGCAGTTACTCATTTGAGAAAATCACAATTTAGTCAAATTCATATAGGTACGATATTAATTGGAATAACAGGATTAACCAGAGCACAAGTAGGCACAAAAGCATTAGTATACATATATGATGATAGATGGGATAACCACCAACAAGCAGCAATAGCAACAGCCGAAGTAGACTTAAGTTCAAACTTAGTAGTCATATGATGTATTCCAAATTATGTTATGACAATTAATGAATTTAGTAAATATATTAAAGTGAGCATAAGAACAAAAAATTATAATATGAAAGGAGAATATAAAAATTTGTGTATTAGCCTAATGTATATAGGAAAAGTGTCTGATAGATATAATCATAAGTTTAATTTAGAGTTTCAAAATTTAGTTCAAACATTTGGTAGTAAACATGTAAATATGATAGAAGCAAAACCCGTAGATAATAGCTTTTTAGAAGGAACTCAGTGGACATTACCTAATTTACAAGTAGCAAGAAATAGACAACCAGACAAAGTACAAATATATGAAACTAGCACAGGTCAAACAACAATTAGATTTAGTAATTATAAACAACTAGAAAAAATAGAAGAGGATGAGAATGAGATCGAAAATGAGAATATACATATGGCCTTTGATAATCTAGATATTAATTTAGTTGAGCAAAATTTTGATCATATTGTAGACAAGCTTATAGAAGATATTGATCATTTAGATGAAGAAAAATACTTAGAAAAATATAAGACATATGATTTAGGACTACATAAAATTTTAGATGAAGAGATAAAAATTTTAATTTTAGAAATAGGAGTAGAACATATTTTAGGATCAAAAGAATATAATAATTTATTAGAATTAAAAGAAGAATGTAATCCAACAGAAGAAAGTAGTACATCAGGAGTAGAAAATTCAGGACAAGCAAGTAGAACTGATCAACAATTTTTGAGACCAACAAATGAACACTATAATGAAGGAGCACGAGTAGACCACATAGAAGAAAGCATGATAAAACCTAGAAAAAATAGGATTCCATATTTGAAAGGGTTAGAACAAATTAATATAGCTGGTAATATATTAAACTTAGACAATGTAGATCCACAAGATTGGGAGAGAACAATTGAAATATGGGAAAAGGGTTGCGTACATGCAGCATTGATGTTAGATTTTAGTAATTCACAAAATATGCTAGATTATTTTGAGCATACTTTAGATGGTTTAGTTTTTGATTATTTCCAGTCATGGAAAGTCTAAAATCCAGAACAGCATCAGGCAGCTAAAACACATTTTAATATTGATGGTTTTGTTACTTTGATTAAACAAGAATTTTAGATCATAATAGGTTAGATGGCAGAAGTGAATAAGAGCAGAAAAGAGCAATTAGAAATTTAGAACAATTACAAATTTGTGATTTACAATATATAGCTGAATATACCACTAACTTCTTTAAATATTTAGGAAGAACAAGTAGAATTAGTGATATTAATTTATTAGATACGTATATGACAAAAATAAAAGGACCAATAGGAGAAAAGATTTGGAATGAATGGCAAAAGCATCCAAAGAAAAATGATATTGCAATAGGACCTAGAATTCAACATGTATATGATATACTTAGACAAGAGTGTAGTCAAATAAAAGCTAAGAGACAAATTAGGAAACAATTTTACATGAGTTGTAAAAATATAGATTTACCACAACAATACGGTTGTCATAAGAAAAATAAGCATAAGAAAATATACAAAAAGAAATATAAGTCATATAAACCTTACAAACAACATAAGAATTTCAGTATAAGACCTTCAAGAACATACAGGAAGAGAAAATATATTTCAAAACAATTTAGAAAAAGAAGTGGCAGACCTTGAATTAGAAAATATAAAACACCAAAAGATAAGAGTAATTGTAAATGTTATTCATGTAGAGAAGCTGGACATATTAGACCTAAATGTCCAAAATTAGGTAAACAGTCGAAAGAAAAAGTACATTTGATGGAGTTGTTTAAGTTAGAAGAAGATGAGGATATTCAGTCAATATACAGTTTAGATAATTTAAGTGATAATGAGAGTATTTATAGTATAGAGAGTATTAACATGATATATACAGATTCGGAAGATTCAAGTAGCACAAATAGTGATCTAGAAGAATATATGTGTGCATTCATAGAAGAACAGCATGAAGAAGAATATAAATACATTAATTTAGGTTGGCTAGAAAAATGTCATAAGTGTAATAAATTAGTTGCAAATAAATGCTACAATACATACTCAATATTATGTGAAAAATGTTATAGTAATAGGTTATTAGAAGTTAATTCAGTAGAATCTGAAATATTAGGAAATATTGTTCATAGTATAGAAAAACCAAAAAGTAGTTCCTTAATCACTATAAATTGCGAAATAGAATTAGCAAAAGAACATAAGATACAAACCATAGCTATGATAGATACAGGAAGTACATAGAGTGTCATAAGAGAAGAATTAGTACCAGAAAAATATAGACAAAAATTAGCAAAACCAGTAAGAATAACACAATTTGATGAGAGACCAGTTTACTTAACACATTGTATAAATAATGAGTTTATTAAAGTAGAAAAACAACAATTTAATTTACCATTAACATTTGTCTCACCAGTAGGATCATATCCATTTATTTTAGGATTAAACTTTTTGAAAAGTTTGCAAGGTTTTTTATTTATGAACCCTAACATAACATTTTTCAAAAGAGGCATTACAATAACTGATCAAAGTAATACTGTAGAAGCATACAAAAACATAAGTATAGAAGAAACTAGTGGCCAAGATAGTTATCATTTAGAAAACTCAAAAGAAAATGATGAGCATAATAACGTAGAAGAGTTTGATGAAGACATTTTTGAACATGAATACCCGATTTTAGAAGAAGGAACCTGTATAGAAATATTACAGTTAGACAGACCAAAGAGTTTAGAAGAATTGTTACAATTAGCAGAACAAACTAGGATTATAGGAGAAGACCCATAGTTACATTGGAGCAAAAATAAAATACTAGCAAAATTAGATATAATTAACCCAGATTTAACCATTAAGACGGCTGATATGCTTTGTAGTCTAATAGATAAACAAAAGTTTGAGTAGCAAATAAAAGAGTTGTTAAATTTAAAAGTAATTAGACCATCTAAGTCTAGACATAGATCAGCAGCATTTATTGTAAGGAAACATTCGAAATTAAAAAGAGGTAAGGCTAGAATAGTTTATAATTACAAGAGATTAAATGATAATACATACGAAGATAGTTATAAATTACCAAATAAGGATGAGCTTATAAACAAAATTCAAGAGAGTAAATATTTTAGCAAATTTGATTGTAAATCAGGTTTTTGGCAAATAAGATTAGCAGAAGAATCAATTGAGTGGACAACCTTTACTTGTCCAGAAGGACATTTTGAGTGGCTTGTTATGCCATTTGGACTTAAAAATGCTCCATCGATCTTTCAAAGAAAGATGGACCAAATTTTCAAGAAATATGATAATTTTTGTAGTGTTTATGTAGATGATATTTTAGTACATAGTAAAAATAAAAATGAACATAGGAAGCATTTAGAGATAGTATTACAAGAATTTATCAATAATGGAATTGTAATTAGCAAAAATAAAATAGCATTAGAAAAGCAAGATATAGAATTTTTAGGAATGTATATCAAGTCAGGTACAATCCAATTACAAGATCATATAGCTAAAAAGGTGTTAGAATTTCCAGATAAATTAGAAGATAAGAAACAGTTACAAGCATTTTTAGGATTGCTAAATTATGCAAGAAATTTTATCCCTGATTTAGGAAGAAAAATAGCAGTATTACATAGTAAAACTAGCAAAACAGGACAAAAATATTTTAATAGTGAAGATATTAAATTAGTTCAAAAAATAAAAGAAGAAATTACTAAACTTAAGCCATTAACATTACCATTAGATGATAGTTACAAGATAGTCGAAACAGATGCTTCATCATTAGGATGGGCATGTATACTATACCAGAAAAGGCATAGGGAGTCTCCAAAGTCTGACGAACAAGTTTGTAGATATTCCTCAGGAAAGTTTAGTGATGTACAGTCAAGATTACCATCAATAGATTTAGAAATTTTAGGGATAATTAATTCACTTGAAGCATTTTCTTTATTTTTACATAATGAAGTATTTACGATTAGAACAGATTGTCAAAATATAGTTTCTCATTATAACAAGATACATGCTAATAAACAGGCAGCCCGAAGATGGGTTAATTTTGTTGATTCAATTACAGGAAATGGTTTTAAACCAATTTTTGAACATATAAAAGGTAATGACAATACATTAGCTGATATCTTATCAAGATTAATTTGTTGAACAGGTATGGAATATCGTGGACCATCATCAGCAAATAGCACAAGACTGCAAGGCAGAAGAGTTTCTTTCAATGGCATGATGATGCACCATCAACCTCCACCATTAAGTGGATTTCAAAATAGCATGAGCAGACCAGCATCACCACCAGTACCCACGTTCAACTTTAATGGCAATATTGTTGAAGGAATCAGAAATCCAACTCTGAGATACAGGTCAAGGGTACCGGGGCTTTCGAATAAGCAGCAGGTTCTCTTAGATAATTTCTGGAATATCCAAATTAAGCAGCCAAGCATGAGGTTAGGTCATGAAAAATTAATTAGAGCCTTGGAACAAGAGTTTGATAGCTTTAATTTCCACCAAAGCCAGCAGCATATTCATTCTCTTGAGCACAATCTTCAAGCCATTTCTAGGGACCATGAGTCATTACTTGGTAAGTTTACCAAAATGAACCAAGAACTCCAATCTCTTAGAATGCAGCAAAAGGCAAGTGATACCTTGAAAAGAGAATTAAAAATAGGTTTAGAGATTGATCAGCATAAGCATAAAGGAAAAGAGGTTATTGAACCCATAGAACAAGAGGCTAATGAGCCCATAGAAGAAATTAAGATTGAGCTCTTAGAAGAAGACGTTGAAATGGAGCAACATCAAAGTAATGATCAGCATCAGGTTCAGAGTGACAAAGAAAAACAAGAAAAATATGAAAGTTTTCTTAGGAATATATCTTCAGACTTAATATTAGACGATGTTTTATTAGAAGAAATTTCAAAAGCAAAACTGAGAATAATGCCAACAGATATGCAAAATGAGATCCTGAGCAGAGCATCACAGTCCATGAAAGAGTTACAATTACAATTACAATGCGCCTTGTATCAGTCCATCTTTGATCCAAAACCAGGGATGGATATTATTACAAAGATGTATCATCCATGTCTTTGTGATAGTACAGAGAATTGTATTTGTAAACCAGAGGTTGGCGTAGCTGTGGCCATGATTAACATGAGAGATTTTAAAACATGGCATTTTAGTTATAAGCATCAGAAAAAGCATAATGAGGTAGAAGTTACCCCTGCC
This sequence comes from Malus domestica, assembly GCF_042453785.1. Classification (NCBI taxonomy): domain Eukaryota; kingdom Viridiplantae; phylum Streptophyta; class Magnoliopsida; order Rosales; family Rosaceae; genus Malus; species Malus domestica. The sequence continues at coordinate 27,599,918 of NC_091673.1, forward strand.
CTACTATTAGAGTTTGGTTATCTCGATAAAATATTTATTAACCGTATTTCTCAACTAGAATCATTTCCTGAAAAGCTTATTAAAGTAGCAGAAGACTATCTAGAAAGGTGGAAAGAAATTTGCATAAGTTTTATTAGTAGTCCTCCAGATTGGTATGTACACATGCATAAGGAGAAAGCTAGGCATATAGCCATGATCAATGAAGAGTCCTTTAGACTAAACCCTATCTCCTCACATAGGTGGACTCCTTCATACAAAGATATTTTAAAATTTAGAGGGATCCAAATGTTTGCTTTAGATGAATTTGAAGATTTTAGGTATGATATGGTACTAGTAGCAGAAGAAGAAGAGATGTATATTTACAGCAAGACAAGAATAAGTCATCAGCCTTATTGGAAGCCCCAAAATTTCAAAGAAGAAACAGCGGAAATATATTACAAGGTGAAAGAAGATAGAGAAAGAGATGCGGAGCTAGTAGAAGGTGATGAACAGTATTGGAATAATTTGTCAGAAGAAAAGCTGCATAACATCGACAACATGATGGAAGCCTGAAGAACTAGCTGTAAATTAGCATAAGATGAATAGCATCATAATGTATTTCCAGACAGAAATGTCAACATCGTTGTGGTCCGCATGTAATGGCATAAGAGTAAATAAAGAGAAGAATTTGATCTATTACAGACTTTTCATACATAAAATGTCCTTATGGTTAAGAATGAATAGTACCAAGCCCTTTTCGTTAAAACTCCCATATATTAATGCTACTAGCTTACTAAAGGCAAATGAATTTCAATGTGTTTATAATAAAAATAAGAATTTCAATGTGTTTATAATAAATCACTTTTAGCATAAGCATTTATGAGCATAAGTGCTTTACAGAGACATGTTTTTGTTGATTCGAGTGATATTCTAATTTAAAATAAACCACAAGAACGAGGAAGCACATTGTTCTAGTTAACTTGCTTATAACCTGGTCTGTTATGTCAAGACATAAATTGATATATACTATGGACCTGTGTTTGTAGATGAAGATTCATTGGAGGGTTCCCTCAAACAAACTTATTTGAGAGATACGTGTAGTGCCCCTCTCTGCCATATTTCAATGATTCAAACCATTGAGGTTTAAAGTTTTCCCTCACAATTTATCTATACAAAAAATCATTCACGTTTGAGATCATTAAATCACTCAATTAAGTGGTTGTGTTCTTGAAATACAATGTTCGTCTATTTTTATTGGCTGTAATTAGATTTTTTTAGTGGTTTTAAATTTGTTTAATTTTAGGAAGGATGATGTTTGAAGAATTAAACAATAGATAGTTCATATTATGAACTTCAATTCTGACATATGTAAAAGGGTTGATCCAAGATTTTTCAAAGGGGTGGGCTAATATTTTTATTTTTACTTATTTATTTTGAACAAGCGATAGTATCTACATTAAGTGCATTGCATCGAAAATTTGAGTTCTAGCGCATAAAGATAAAAAACAATCAAGATAAAGGATTGAAATGCACAATGTGAGCATTACAAAATCACTAAATAATATTTGTCAAATAACTCATTTCAAGTTATTCATCTACATTAAGTGCATTGCATGTAACATCCCACATCGTCCAGGGGAGTGGATCCTCTAAGCCTTATATGTATATTCTCATCCCTACCTGGCACGAGGCCTATTGGGAACTCACTGGCTTCGGGTTCCGTTGGAACTCTGAAGTTAAGCGAGTTCGCATGAGAGCAATCCCATGATGGGTGGCCCACCGCGAAGTTCTCGTGTGAGTTCTCAGAAACAAAACCACGAGGGCGTAGTTAGGGCCCAAAGCGGATAATATCGCGCTACGGTGGAGTCGAGCTCGGGATGTGGTGGGGGCCAGGATCGGGAAGTGACAATTTGGTATCAGAGCCAATCCCTGGCCAGAAGTGTGCCGACGAGGACGTCGTGCCCCTAAAGGGGGTGAATTGTACATCCCACAACGCCCAGGGGAGTGGATCCTCTAAGCCTTATATGTATATTCCCATCTCTACCTAGCACGATGCCTTTTGGGAGTTCACTGGCTTCGGGTTCTGTCGGAACTCCAAAGTTAAGTGAGTTTACGCGAGATCAATCCCATGGGTGACCTACTCCAAAGTTATCGTGTGAGTTTCCAGAAACAAAACCGTGAGGGTGTGGTTGGGGCCCAAAGCGGACAATATCGTGCTACGGTGAAGTCGAGCCAGAGATGTGGTGGGGGCCCGAGCCGGGATGTGACATTGCATCTAGTTATTTTAATAAAGAATTAAGTACCAAAAATCCCCCAACATTTTAATGTCAATTCAAATTAGTCTCAACCTTTTTAAACATTCCAAACAAGTCCCTAACCTATTGAAAATGTCACATCCGTTAAGCCTAGTTAAAAATATATTAGATTAACTAGGCTTACTTTGTTTCTAAAATCAATAGAAGGTGATGGAAGCATTAGCCTCCACGAACTACCAGTTACCACCACTCTCATCAGGCCATCACCTCTAAACCCAACGCAACACCATCAACTCCACCCTACACCTCAAGCTGCCAACATCGGAAAAAGGTCATGGAGGTTGCTGAAATAGTATAGATTGTCATGGTGTGGCTACAATCATGCATCTTCATCGTCCACAAAGAAGAATTGGAAGTTTTACTAATCGAGAATCGGCGAAACAGGAAATCACATGAACAGAAACAAGCTTCTTGACCCTATATGAATTCTTAACCCTTTTCTTTGTTAAGAGATTTCCCTCCTGATGTAATTTCAATTTAGGTCCATGTTCTATTCAAATCAACACTTCTTTGATCATTAGGTTTCATATATATTAGATAATTTATGTTTGAAATTTAGATTTTGAGGCAACTAATTTTAATATTGTCCATGATATACCCAGTTGGTGGGGTTGAATATAATCTATGTTTGAAAAATTAACTGGGGTTTAACGAATGTGACATTTTTAATAGGTTGGGTACTTGTTTGGAATGTTTAAAAAGGTTGAGATTAATTTGGAATTAATGACACTAAAAGATTAGGGGTTTTAAGTATTTAATCCTATTTTAAATCTACTTATCTTTTTTTTTTTTGTCGAAAGATAGGAAATATATTAACTTAAATACGAACAGATACAAGTGCATCTTCTGCTAAAACATTAAACAAAAACTCTAGCCCTAAATCATCCCAGCCAAATCTTCCACCATGCTTAACGATGTACGCCATTATCGAATGAGTTGCACGATTGCAATGATGAGGGGTAAAGCAGAACCTCACCAACTAGAATAAACTTGCCAATCTCCAAATATCTTGGAGATAAATCTCTATAGTCACATTAGCCACTATCACTTTATTTAACATCTGGATCAAACCCTTGGAATCTGATTCAACCACCATCCGAGTAGTAGCCCCCATAATATCACTCCCTACAATCCACTCCAAGCCTTGGCAAACTGCATCTGCCTCCGCCATCAAAACATCCCCAAGCCGCAACCCTCCCACCCCTCCTGCAAGCTTAAGAAGCCCAGCGAAATCCCAAAGTACCTACCCCACTCCTCCCTCCTTCGTGTCTCTCCTCCAAGCTGCATCACAATTAAGTTTCAGCACCCCAAAAGGAGGTTTCAGCCAATGCCCCATTCCTTCTTCCATTCCCACCCTTACATGCTGCCTTTCCCTTGATCCCGTACCCTCCCCCAGGCCTTTCCTCTAAATCCTTCCCCACACCAGCCATACCAACCATCCTAAGCTCCCCTCCCTCGCCCTCCATATCCCTCATAGCATCCCTAAACTCCTCCACCTATCGCTGCAAAAGATCAACAACCATATGAGGAAGAGTTCGCACCCCATTAAACACCGCCTCATTCCTGCATTTCCATATACTCCAGAACCCGAAGACTATCTACTTATCTAAGTTTTGTATCCATTTGTTACTAAGGCTAGTTTGGTATTGTTGTACTTTAAAAAAAAAAAAAAAAAAAAAAAAACTATTTTTGCTAGGCTATGAGAATAAAAGTTATTGAGTGTTTGGTAAACTTTTTTTATTTTTATTTATTTTTTTATTTTTTTATTGGTAAAAGTGCATTTAGCAAAAAATAGGGTTTGAGTGTTTGGTAAACTTTTATATAAATTGATGTAAATATGTGAAATGACTAAAAATGATATGATATTTAATGTGATATAATAATTGTCAGAGAATAATGTAGAGACAATGATTGTAATTTTGTAAATATGTTGGGATGTACTTGCCATTTGAAAATTTCATTAAATGGGCATTGATTACTATGCTTTGAAAAATAAACAATTTTTTTTAGAAGCATGGTAGACAATACTTCTGCTTTCCTATGATTTTTTTACAGTCATTGACAACAGTTTTTTTTTTTTTTAAAACCACTTTTTTTTGTTTTACCAAACACATTTGATGTTCCAAATTGTTTAATAAATTGTTTTTTTTTCTTAAAGTACTACAATCTCAAACTAGCCCTTAAAATGATGTAGAATAGAATGGACATAAAAGACAAATCCGACAACAATTATGTCCATGTGTTGTAGATCTAGTTTCTAAGCAACAATTTAGTTCCGAGTGAGGATCCTCACTGGATCCTCAAATCATATCCGTTCATATTATATCGTGCGGCCAATTTTTGTCAAGTACTGTTTATATTCAATTTTAAATAAAAAAATTTACAATAATTTATGACTGCACGTTGTATGATGAACGGATGTGGTTTGAGGATCCCTAGAATCCTGACAAAGAGAATCCGGCGAGGATCCTCTCTCTTTAGTCCCATAACCCGTCATTTGAGAGAATGACGTTAACACATGGCATTTAAAGCCGAATTTCCACATTAATTTACAAGGTTGCAACAACATTTTAAGTTGTAATGATCTATTTGTATTTTTATTTTAGTATTTTGTTTCTCATTAGGATTCCTAGCAAGCCTAGGATTGAGATGCACTATAAAACGATTGGTGTTAGGATTATTCGACTTTTCTCATGCTTTTTTGGTGAATTCCAATTTTCTAATTTGTCAGATTATAGTTTGATTTCTATCTTATTGTCACACAGCATTACAGATCAAGGTCGGACCAGCAACTATATAAGCTTTTCAGTACCGGTGACTTGATTAATTTAAGGAATAGAAAGTGTGTGTAGGCCCTTTATGCAAAGGGATTCTCAATTTTTTATAATGGGGATTAGGTGTAGGACCCACTGTATATCGAACTTCAATGATCCGAACAGTTTATTTTGTAAGTCTCGTTTCATAGATCATCTTTACAAAAATTCAATTCAATCCAAAACCATTTGTCTATTTAATTATGAAGATAAAATTTCATTGTTTCTTATATAACAAAGTATTCGTTAATTTCTTTGAACTCAATTAGATGTCTTAAACATTTCCGATTTGGCTAATACTTTGCAAGAATGATTTATGAGGTCCAACTTGAAAAGTAGACAGTTCGGATCGTTAAAGTTTGATTTGATGTGAACCCACAACTAATCCTCATTTTTATAAAAAAAAATAAAGACCCTTCCCTTAAAGGTTTCCTCTCTCTCTCTCTCTCTCTCTCTCTCTCTCTCTATATATATATATATATATATGGCCCTTTCGATGCGGAGCCCTTGGCAGTCGCCTAAGCTGGCGCCCGCCATACACGGTTGGCCTTGGTTGACTTACATCATCAATAACAAACAGAAAGTGATGTTGTTTACGTAGCTTCACAAGCTCAGCCATTGGTGCAAAGTCTCCATCCATACTAAACAAGCTGTAGTCGACCATAATTTTAATAAGTTATAGAAAAGATAACAGAAAACATAAGAGACTTTATATATATAAAAGATTGATGTTTTTTTTATTTGGTCTCATATAAAGATGAAACTGATTCGAACTAAAATATAGAAAGTACGTAGAATTGTAAAAGAGCATATGACTTGCGTACCTATCAGTCACGACTACTTTCTTCCTCATTGTTCAACTTGATCTGCATGTCAAAGCACAAATGTATTATGTATCGATCCCATAAACAGTGGCATACAGAAGGATTGAAACAAAAGCTTAACTAAGACGTACAACAACGCATTAAGGTGAGCCATGTCATAACTAAGACGTACAACAATGCATTAAGGTGAGCCATGTCACCATCGATTATCGACACATGGTTCAATTCGTCAGAAAAAATGGCAATCTTTTCATCTGGTAAAGCTGATTTTTTCGCAGCCAAGAAAGAGCCAACAGATCCCAAAGCTGCCATCAAGGCTACATTTACATTGGCAGCACATCCTGTAGGACAAAGAAGACAATCCTACAAGTACAGTGGATGGAAAGTTAAACAAGATTGCATCAGTTTTCAGCTAAAACACATATAGATAGAAGAGAATTCAAACAAATCATAGAGCAAATACTTTAGACCTCCAAACAACAGTCCAAGGGTTTCAAATAAAAACTCAGATACCTAAAACCAGAATGAGTGATAAATCATGAATGACAAATGGTGAAAGACCTTGTGTACTATTTTACGTGTTATAACACAAAAGTACCGAAATGATATGGTTTATATGTCTCACTTTTAGAGTATATACAAAATATGCGTGTTATAATTTGAGTTGAATAATAATGTCACGTGATTGTGCTCTGGATACACTAAAAAATTATTAACTGTAAAAGGCATGGAATGAATAACATCGTCCACTTAAAGAAGTGAAAGTAGTGAAAGAAGTAGTTTCTACGTGGTATCTTCAATTGTAAGTGAGAGGTTTTATGTTCGAATTTGGTAAAGGAGCGTGCTATTCACAAACCCCTTTTTGCTTCTCACACACTTCTTGTTAATTTCTGTCATTTGATCTTCTTTAATTCAGTCAATCCGACGACCGCAAATTAAGATGGTGTGTATGAAGTAAAAAGAGGTATGTGGATAGCACACCCCTTTTGTAAATAACAAGTTTGATATCAAATTATTAATTCACCCTTTAAAATATATTATATAAATAAAAGAATAAATATAGAGATTGATATAAGTCCAATTTTTTGAGTCAATAGTAGGAATAATCCAATTTATTAAAATAAGTCCAATTCCTTAAATTTAATTATAAATAATTATCTCTTCAATGAAAAAATTTATTGTAAAATCAAATTTCTTCCTAATTATCTCTTTGATTATTTCTTTTTATTTATTTATTTGTTATTTCTTGTTCTTCCACTTGCTTTATCCTATTTATAGATTTCATTTTAATTTTTATAATCAACCTATATTACAGGTTAATTGTATTTATCTACCTATATGATAGGTTTTTTCATAGTCAACCTGTCACAAATTAATGTGTCTTGCTTGTAGGTATATTATGTTTTTTCAACCTTTTAATTAGGTTTCATATCTCACTTATAGGTATAATATACTTTCATAAATTTGCTACTTGAGTTAGAGTAGAATGTTTTGCAGATAGATTTATGTTAGTATATTAGTTTTTTTGTTATAAGATATTAATTAGATATTTTGGAGTTGGAAAATGCATAATATTAAAAGATTTTAATTGATTTTTAATATTTTTAGAAAACATTAAATGAGTGTGACAACCCGTTCCAAATTTTACGTTTTTATTAATTTTAAAAGCGTGAATTTACGAAAATGCCCTAGAGGCAAAGATTTTGACTACCGTTGACCAGCATCTAGAGAGACGTATGACTTATTCTTTTAGCGTATCCTCATAGTACTCGTTGGTGCGAACGCATAGGCGAAAACCCTTGCAAGTCCGGATTATAACGATATAGTTATGGATGTTTGAAGTTGGTTATTGAGAGTTAGTTAAAAGATTAAGAAGGACCAATTAGATGAAAAAGAAGAAAAGGGCAACAACCCAATTAGAAATGAGAAAGAAGAAAAAAAAAAGGGAAAAGCTGGGAGCCTTTCCCGTGGGTTTTCCGTCCGTACACCGCCACGACCATCTTGAAGCTCTCATTCCCCTCTACAAAACCCACCCAAGAACCAACTTGATTAACCACGGTATGTGGCGGTTTGAGGCCACGAAAGTCGACGAAAATCAACAATGCTCCGGCCACCCTTTTCAATTTTCCGGCGAATTGGCAAAGCGATGGGTAATGCCACCACTTGGGCTTTGTAGCCCATCATCCCAGGAGCAAAACCCAACCAACCTTGACCCCATTGGACCACCGTAGACGACAAATCGACACTAGGAAGTTTTAGGCACCCATCAGCTTTATGGGCAAAATTGACCATCTTCCGTCCACTTTTGGACTTCGTGGTAGGTATGAAGGTTGTTCCTCTCTTTGAGATCTTCATTCCTGTAAATTTTGGTAATTTTTGGAAATAATTGAATTTTCTGGCGAGTTGGGACGGCCGACCGCCACCCTCGGCGGCGAGTGCAGCGGCAAGCGGCCAGTGGGCCGCCAATGCTATTTTTATGCTATGTTAAATGTCTTGAATTCAGTTTTGATATTTGAATGTCGTAGGTTGATTGTTGGAACCTAAATTCTCTACTATACATTAATACGTCATTGTATGAATCGATGATCCGACTGTTGGATCGTCACCAAACTTTAATAGGTTTTAGTACGTAATATTTGAGGACCATAGGAACTTACGGATCGGGAATCCGCTATACGGATCTTCCCGAATTGAATTTGTAAGTTCATGAAATAAAAGGTTAACCGCCACTTAGTTTTGGCAATTGGCGGAGATCCGACCGTTGGATCGTAATGGGACTTTAGGATGTTGTTCTAGAGGTATAATATGGATCTTTAGAAGAAATGGATCAGAAATCCGTGATGCAGATCTTCCAAATTGAAATACGTAGGGATGTGTTTTATGTAAATTGTGTATTTTATCGGTACAAACTCTGAGATGTGATTTGATAATTGGTCATAGGCGACGATGGTTCGTGATGTCTCGACATGCGTGCTAGGGAGTCGTGGCACGGATCTAAGGTGAGTGGGTCTTTTCCTTTCTACTGTATATATTGATGAGTAGATTTTATATTATATATTTTACCCTAATCTTAGTATATTTTGGTTAATATATTGGAAGAATTTTGATACTTTGAAGTGTATTTTTAATATAGGACTTTCGACTTCCTTTGGAGCAAAACAGGATCAAATTGACGAATTTTAGAGTAATTCTAGTTGGAGGACGTTCGTGAGTCACTTAGCTTGATCATATCAAAATTTGGGATTTTTCCACCAAGCGGTTATTTTCTGGCGATGAAATAAAGAAGCAGTGCGCAGTGCTGGAAAATAACGTTTTTGGGCTTAAATGACGTTTTTGGAGCCCAAGATAACCTCGGATGGGTTCGTGGCCTTCTGGAAAAGTGTTCAGAATATTCCAAACATCAAATCCAGCTATATTGGGCTAGTTTTGGAGCAGCTTATGGGCCAAAACGTGGCTGTTCAGATTTTAGACGAATTTTACTATTTTTATTTAGGGTTTTTATTAATTTCAGTTTGCTAGGGTTTGTGTGGTGGCTGAGTAAATATATTGCTTAGCCGTCTATAGTTTCAGACTACGCTTTATTTTATGCAATATTGGAGACAGAGAGAAGTGCTAGGGCTTTGAAGATTTTCTACTTGAAGGTGTTTTCAATCCTTTTCTTAAGAGATATTTCTATGATTTCAATTATGAATATGCGGAACTAATTTCTTTTGTTAGGGCGAAACCTTGAGCCTTAGCATGAATATGTGATTTTTATTTAATTACTTATGATCGATTGCATGCGTACTTTGAATTGTTAATCACCGGGATAAAAACTATCTAATTGTCGTAATGCTTGATCACCATTAGGATCTTTAGAAAAGTAATTTGATGCAATTTTGGTCGGAAGGTTCCCTGAAATTGACGCTGGCTTCTTGTGATTAATAATTGTAATTTCTCTTAGGATGAATATCACGTCTTAAGGATTGCATGGTTTTTCAAAGGATTTTCATAAAGCATAATGAGTCTTTCATGTTTAGATTTGATCCGAACGTCCGGACGGGTTGCATGTTAGATATACGTTCTATGTTGGAGGTTCCAAGTAGAATATGAATTAGGAAAATCTAACCTTCAAAGTAGCATGTGTAGATCATAAGTAATTGGTAAAAATTCATAGAATTGCTAGGTGATAGTGGAACCCTAGTGCTTTCTTAATTTTATTATCCCAAAACTGTTTTCTTTCTCTCTAGCTCTAATATTGCAGATTGTTTATTTTAATTCATTAATTTCGTTTTTATTTTAATTAGGTTACAAAATCAATCACTTCAATTTCTACTTTACAATAATTAAATGGAATCTGATTAGTTCGAATTATTTAATAATCCCTGTGGAGATGACCTTGCGAAATCCGTTTTTACTACAATAACCTTGTAATTCTTGCAAGTAAAATAGGAGATTTAAGCCCAACACATGAGTATTAAAAATCCTATCAAGAAAATGGCGCCGTTGCCGGGGATTATTTAAAATAATCCCCACGAATCAGATTTTCAATTAATTATTGCTGTTTATACATATAAAAAAAATATTTAATTTTCGTTTATATTTTATTTTTACAGATTACAACAGTACAACAGTACAGATTTCAGAAATCTGTGCATGGTCAGCACCCGTTCAACAGTGCAGAAATTGATTTCACTTGATCCAGAATTTGAGCAGCATTTAAGGAGGAAACGCAGAGAGCAAAATTTGCAGCGGGTTCGTCCTCTGCAGGAGAGGTTTCTGAAATCAGTCTTTGACCTGCACAACAAAGAAAAAATGGCGTTTGTAATTCCAGAGGCAGGTCTGCCCCTGGGTGATTCACTGACTGCCCATTCCACAAATATACCCAGTTGCATTACATATCCGGCAGTGGAGGAAGCGACTGCATTTGAAATAAAACAGCACATGTTGAATATTCTACCTACATTTCATGGGTTATCATCTGATGATCCTAACATGCACATTACAGAATTTTTAAGGGAACTTTAACGAAAAGCACCCGGTACTGTTCACTTTAACGAAAAACCACATTTTTACACTAAAAAGTTAATCATGGTACTATTCACTTTACTCTTTATTTTGTCCTTATCATTAAAACTCAAAACTTTCAAGCCCTTTTCATTAGTTTTCCTAATTTTTAATGGGGTGCAAAATCATTTTGGTGAGGGGATTTTCAGCCGAATCTATTAAGCTGCGATTGTTTCCATACACTCTAAAAGATCAGGCACGGAGATGGCTCCCCACACTCCCATCTGGAAGCATTACAACTTGCGCCCAACTTAGTGAAAAATTTTTAAACAAGTATTATCCAGCTTCTAAGACCCTTGACATGAGAACTCAAATTTTATCGTTTGCCCAAAAACCAAATGAAGAGTTTCACGAGACGTGGGAGCGGTTTAAAGAGTTGCTTACAAAATGTCCACATTCGGGTATTAACACTACTGATCAAATGCATATATTTTTCAGAGGTTTGAATATGACTACAAAAACTCTTGTCAACGCTTCATGCGAAGGTTCGTACAAAGACAAAAATGCACAAGAGGCTTGTTTGTTATTTGAAAAAATGGCAGCAGATACACAGCACTGGGCAGTTGAACAGCCACAATCTAGGTCTATTTTTGAGATGTCTAACGGTTCTCCATATGTTACAGCACAAATTGAAAAAATGGAGAAAAGGCTTGACGCAAAATTTAACATGTTATTACAGAGAATGCCAGGTTCTCAGGTTGCTGTACAGCAACCCTTACAAGCTGCCTGCAGCATTTGCAACATGATAACTCACGATTTTATGAGCTGCCCACATAAATATGTTTCACCAGATTTTACAGCTGAGCAGGTTAATGCATTTAACAATTTCCAGCGGCCCAGATATGACCCATACTCTAATTTCTACAACCCCGGTTGGAGAGATCATCCTAATCTAAGGTGGGATAAGGAACAGCACACTAGGCCTCAATTTCAACAGCAGGTACAGCAACCTGCCGCACCTAAGGCCGCTTGCGAGGTTGCAATTGAAAAATTGGCAAATACTACCACTCAAGAAATTCAAAATCTACAGGCAACAGTGAAAAACATCGAAAAACAGATGGGGCAGAATGCTTTGCAGGTTTCTAGAAGGGCACCAGGTACATTTCCCAGCCAAACAGAACCAAATCCTAGGGGAGGTGCCGATTGCAAGGCAGTCAGAGTTTTACGTTCCGGCAAAAGTTTTGATAACAGGGAAGAAAATTGCATTCTAAATTCGCGGGTGGATTCACAGCCTAAAACAGTTTCGGGAAATGTTGAAAAATCTGCCAATTCAAAAGATTCTGAACAGTCTTCGAACAGTTTCAAAAATAGTGCAGATATTGTTGAGGATCGTGTCTATGAGCCACCTATGCCTTATCCCGAATGGTTGAAGCCTAAAGTTAAAGATCAACAATTGGCAGATTTTATAAAGACTTTGTCTAAGGATCAGATTAATCTGCCGTTAATTGATGCCATCAAGAACATTCCGTCTTATGCCAAGTTTTTGAGGGATGATTGCACAAAGAAAAAGAAGCTTTTGATTATGAGAAAGTAATTCTTACGGAACAGAGCACCGATGTTCTGCTTCACAAATTGCCCCCAAAGAAACAAGATCCAGGGAGTTTTACAATTTCATGCACAATTGGAAATTCTCATTTTAAACGTGCTTTAATTGACTTAGGTGCTAGTATTAATTTAATGCCTTTTTCTGTTTTTCAGAGACTAGGACAAGGAGAAATCAAGCCTACATTAGTTATTCTACAACTAGCGGACCGATCAGTTGCTTATCCAAGGGGTATTATAGAAGACCTAATTATTAAAGTGGATAATCTCTATCTTCCTGCAGATTTTGTGATTTTGGATATGGATGAAGATATGCAAACACCGATTATTTTGGGACGTCCTTTCATGGCTACAGCCAGAACGTTAATTGATGTAGAGGCTGGGACACTTACACTTAGAGTGCAAGATCAATCTGTTGTGTTCAGTTTATTTGAAGTTACCAAAAGGCCAGGTGATGTGCATGATTGTATGCGTGTTGATGTGCTTGACAGCTTATTACATGCTGAAATTATGCCACGTTTGACATCTGATCCATTGTTAGATGTGTTGCATGGGTTTGAGAACAAAAATACAGAAGATGAAGAGGTCTTTGAGTTTGTTTCAGCTTTGGAAAGTGTTCATTTTCAACCCCCACGTTGGAGGCCCGTTTTTGAGAGTTTGGGGGAACCCAAAAAGTTCAACAGAAGAAGATAAACTGCTGCGCATTTTAAGGAGCCATCAAGATGCAATTGGCTGGACTATAGCTGACATTAAAAGGATCAGCCCTACAATTTGTATGCACAAAATTTTGTTGGATGATGGAGTAAAACCTGCCATTGACGCTCAACGTCGGTTGAATCCAATTATGAAAGAAGTTGTTCGTAATGAAGTTATGAAGCTTTTAGTTGCTGGGATGATCTATCCCATTTCAGATAGTAAGTGGATTAGTCCAACTCAAGTGGTGCCAAAGCGTTTTGGTATTACAGTTGTGAAAAATGATAATAATGAACTTGTGCCTACTCGCTTGACTACTGGGTGGCGTATGTGTGTTGATTATAGAAAGGTTGGCTAGTCGTGCTTTCTACTGTTTCTTGGAAGGCTATTCAGGGTATAACCAGATTCCAGTTGCCCCTGAGGATCAAGAAAAGACAACCTTTACTTGTCCTTTTGGGACTTTTGCATATAGAAGAATGCCTTTTGGATTGTGCAATGCGCCTGCCACGTTTCAGCGTTGCATGATGAGCATAATTACCGGGTTAGTTGAACATGTAGTTGAGGTATTTATGGATGATTTTTCTGTTTTTGGGGATTCTTTTTACCAATGTTTGCAGAATTTATCTCTAGTTCTGGAAAGATGCATTAAGACCAACCTGGTTTTAAACTGGGAAAAGTGTCATTTTATGGTTAGGCAGGGAATTGTCTTGGGCCACTTGATTTCTAATAGGGGTATTGAAGTTGATAAGGCTAAAATGGATGCAATTGAAAAGTTGCCACCCCCGACAACTGTTAAGAGTGTTCGATCTTTTCTTGGCCATGCCGGGTTTTAAAGACGGTTCATCAAGGATTTCTCCAAGATTAGCCGACCCTTGTGTAATTTATTGGCTAAAGACGCTCCATTCGTTTTTTATGAGGCTTGTTTGGAGGCCTTCAAGAAGTTAAAGACACTACTCACCACAGCACCCATTATTGCAGCTCCTAATTGGAGCCTACCTTTTGAATTGATGTGTGGCGCATCAGATTATGCAGTGGGGGCAGTTCTTGGACAGCGGACAGATAAACTTCCCCAAGTTATTTATTATGCTAGTCGAACCTTCAATGATGCACAACTAAACTATGCTACCACAGAGAAGGAATTGTTGGCAATTGTTTTTGCATTGGAAAAATTTCGTTCGTATTTAGATGGGGCTAAAGTGATTGTTTATACAGATCATGCAGCTTTGAAATATTTGTTGTCTAAAAAAGATGCTAGACCTCGATTGATACGTTGGATTCTTTTATTGCAAGAGTTTGACTTAGAAATGAAAGATAAAAAGGGTCGTGAAAATGTGGTGGCTGACCATTTATCTAGATTAATTATTCCCACAACTTCAGAAGAGGATTCCCTACCACTGAGGGAGAGTTTTCCAGATGAACAGCTATTTGCAGTCCAATTCCGTACACCATGGTTTGCTGATATGGTTAATTATTTGGTTAAAGGGGTAGTGCATCCAGATTTAACGTTGCAGCAGAAAAAGAAGTTTTTATCTGATGTGAAGCATTATTTCTGGGATGAGCCATACCTATTTAAGTATTGCCCAGACCAGATTATTCGCAGATGTATTCCTGAAGCCGAACAGGAAAGTGTTCTAAGGTTTGCTCATCATTTTGCTTGTGGGGGACATTTTGGGCAGAAAAGAACAGCAGAAAAATTTTTGCAGAGTGGGTTATTTTGGCCTACACTTTTTAAGGATGCATATAATTGGTGCAAGGCTTGTGATAGGTGTCAAAGAGTCGGCAACCAGTCCAAAAGGAATGAGATGCCCCAGCAAAGTATTTTGATTGTTGAATTATTTGATGTATGGGGTATTGATTTCAGGGGACCATTTCCATCGTCCCATGGGAACCAATATATTTTAGTTGCTGTGGAGTATGTTTCTAAGTGGGTCGAGGCCATTGCAGCACCAACTAATCAGGGGTCAGTAGTCCTGAGGTTCCTCCAAGGGGTTATATTTCCGCGTTTTGGAATTCCACGCGTTATTCTTAGTGATGGGGGGAAGCACTTTATTAATAAATCATTTGCTAATTTGTTGGCAAAATATGGGATTAATCATCGTGTGGCTACACCTTATCATCCACAGACATCTGGTCAAGTGGAAGTTTCAAACAGAGAATTAAAACGCATTTTGGAGAAAACAGTTGGTTCAACACGAAAAGATTGGAGTTTAAAATTAAATGATGCGTTGTGGGCCTACAGAACAGCTTATAAAACTCCTATTGGGATGTCACCATTTCGACTCGTTTATAGAAAAGCGTGTCATCTACCTATGGAGCTTGAACATAAGGCGTATTGGGCAATTAAAGAGTTAAATTTTTCATATGACTCAGCTGGAGACCAACGTAAATTGCAGCTCAATGAACTGGAGGAAATTCGTCAGGATGCTTATGAAAGTTCTCGCATCTACAAGGAAAGAACTAAGGCGTTTCATGATAGTCAAATTTTACGGAAAGAATTCCAGCCAGGGCAAAAGGTGTTGCTATTCAGTTCAAGGATAAAGTTGTTTCCAGGGAAATTGAAATCTCGCTGGACTGGGCCGTATTTGGTTACTAAAATCTTTCCTCATGGAGCAGTTGAAATATCTAATGAGGCTCAAGGCAACACATTCAAGGTGAATGGTCACAGGCTGAAACCATACGTGGAGTCACCCTTTGATACTGCATACGAGTCTTTGACTCTGAAGGCACCAGTGATCTAGCCATCGGACTTCCGCAACGTCTAGCTACAGACTTAAAATAAAACGCTTATTGGGAGGCAACCCAATTTTTCTAAACTCTTTCCTAATTTTAATTTTCGTTTGATTTTCTCTTTAAGATAAAAAAAAAATATATATATATATATAAAAAAAAACATACATAAAAAAAATATAAAAAAAATACATAAAAATACAAAATAAAAAAAAAATTTGGAAAAAATGGAAGATTGCATATTGATTTTATTTACCCAGTTTATTTGATTTTATTTTAATTTTTTGACGCATATTGGTTAATTGCAGGTCGCGAACGTGGAAAATAAAGCTCGTCCTATGCTGGAATCCTGCACCCAGCAGCAAGTCTAACGTTCACATCAACCACATCTACACTATGCTGGAAATTTAAAGCAATCAACATAAAAAGCCATTCACAGATGCAAGTTTGGGGGTGATTGTTGCAGATCCAGCACATAAACAGAATTTAGAGCAGTTAATTTTCTGCAGCTCAGTTGTGCGATGCATGGAGGAAGCACAATTAAATCACAGATCCATACACCACAGAACTGAGTACAGCTATTATTACCAGATCTACAACAATTCCACTTGCAAGGATACGAAATTTTACCTCCCAGATTCACCGATCTGGGCTCTTGGCAACTTGTACCGTATTGAAGCTAATCTTTGTCCACCTTTTTCTTTCCCTCGGATCTATCAGTGATCCGCCTATATCACACAGAGCACACCAATATGAGACTATGTTGAGACACATAAATTTTTTTTTTGAAAACCACACAGTATTCTGAAAGTCATAGTTTCTGCCGGATGAGTGTTTATACCTTCAAGGTTGCTAAGTCATTGCTGTTGCGATGTGTCCTGCCTTTTGTCTGATGGATATCCAGTTGAGCATTCTTTCTTTCGGATCTGTCCTGGATCCGCTTGTTCTACAAACATACCACACCAGTTTCATTACATGCAGGTATAATGAAGCAACGGTCTCACGGAATGGAATCCATCATGAACGGAGTACAAGATTGTTACCTTACTTATTTGCAGAGGCCGAGACATTTGTCATTTATGCTGCCTTCCGTAACCACTAGACCGGAAGCTCCAGGTTGTTGTCTCTCGGTTGTACGCTGGAGTTGAGGGAAAATTTTTCAGTCACAGTAGTGGTTATTACTCCAGTATCAGATCTTAATCAATCAATCCAAAGGGTTACGGTTTCTACCTAATAATTTGCAGATCCGTGAGTTTGGGAGCTCTTCGAGGTTGTCTCTTCAGTCTCTTGGTGCATCTCGGACACCTACAAAAAAAAAAAATCTGTGTAAGCTTCTACAGACTCATCATGAACATATAACTTACAGAGATTTTTCGCAAGCTGAGCGACATGTATTTTGACCTAAGTGGGCGATGCTTACCGTTGCCTGTGTGCAGTGGTCTCGATCTACAAGACTGTCACTCGAATCTGTGATGGCTTACGGCTTGGGAAACATGATTTTGTTGAGATGAGATGGAGATTCAGGGTGTTGTTCTTGTGTTGTTGTCTCGGATTTGAAATTATTGGGGGTCCTCAAACAGCTAAAACGACATGCATGTGTTAGATTTAATTCTATTTCTCTAAAACAAATAAATCTGAGACATGACCACAACAGATTGGAGGATGATTTTACCTTTGGCTGTCAGTTTTTCCGATTTTCTACCACGGATGGGCTAGTCAACAAAGGGGGAGGTACGTTGTTCAGTTGCCGGCAGAGAAGATTTGAGAGAGAAAGGGCTGCGAGGGCAGAGATCCGAGAGAGGAGGTGGCTGAATTTCTAAGAGACAGAAGGATTTTGCGTTTCTGAGAGCCATGATTTTAGAGAGAGAGTAGAGATGCATTGGGGTTTGATGAAGAAGAGAGAGAGGGCTGAAAAATAAAATGGAAGGTTTGCAGGAAGAGGGATGCCGAACTGAGAAGGATTAAAAGCCTTTTTAGTTTTTCTAGAGAGACATGGGCCAATGGATTGCTCTTCACCTTTAATTTCGAATCCTATGGAGCTCCCCTGCCTGATGCTTGACACGTCTGCGCTACATCAATTTTTTATGCTTCCCTAGGCCACGGTTTGAAGAAAGGGGAGAGAGCCGTTTGGGCTCTGTGTTTGATGCCTGAAATAGACAGAAGACTGATGCTGCACGCCACTTTCCACTTGCATGCCAGCTGCATGCCTTTCAAAGCATGGCATCCAATGTTTTCAAATGTTGGTGCACGCCTACTGTACACATGAATTGGCGTGTTGGCAGGTTCTCAATGCATGGCCTATGCGTGGCTTTTATTTGGCCACTCATTTATCACTCCGCCACATCACATCCGTGTGCCATCATTCCCAGGCCACTCTTTGTCATGGTCATGCCATGATGTTTTCCACAAACGCCAGGTCTTATGCCTTCCTTTCTTTACATGTTATTTTATAGTTTCTTTCATTTTCTTTTTATTTTATATCATTATATATATATATATATATATCTTTATAGTCAAGCCCAGGTACTATCGTTCTTTGCTTTGGTTTTGTTACTCATTTTCCCTTTTATAATTATTATATGTTAGTTTCAGTTTATTGCATTTTTGTCATGTTTCTTTTATTTTCCACACCTTGAGGACAAAGTGTGAAATAAGTTTGGGGGTGGGAAAATAACATTTTAGGTTTTTATTTTTGTGTCGGTTAAAAGTTTTCATTCTTTTTAAGTTAATATCCATAGATTATTTTAAACGTTAGAACAAATGGACATGGTAAAGATTAATCCCACATTAGAGTCTTTGCTATTTAACGTTGCTTAGACACTAATTCATGAATTATACTTTGAACTTTGCACATCACACCAACATGGTTTGTGGGGAGTGAGATTGAAACACTTGCTTTTAGTCTAAGTTATTTTTAATTTTTGTTTTAAGTAAAGTCAGTTATTATTGTGAATAAAGTAATAATTGTCTCACCCGAGGTTTTGCCTAGTAACCGGGCCAGTCCTGCCTAATCAGCAGTGATTCTCGCGTCAAACGGTAGAATTTTGGCATGGGGCAGGGTGGTTAGTTGGTTTCGTAACCTTTTCAGCTCGGGTTAATAAGTCCTTAGGGGTGTTCTACACCTAGTGCCCTAAAGCCTTAGTGGTTTGGGAGTCATTGACCTAAAGCTCACTACATGGGTTGGATCGAAAGTTTAAGTGAACCGACATTGCACGACCACTACTGTTACTGAAAAAAAAAATGTTATATATGAAAAAAAAAAAGTGAAAAAAAAAAAGAAAAAGAAAGAGAGTTATATTTAAAGTTACTATGTGTGAAATAAATAAGGACGAGAGGTAAGGGTTTTAGTCGAGTCTCCTTAATTATGTTGGTTCACTTTACACCAAAGGAAGTTTGTGAATTCTTTTCTAATTGATTCTAAATGGCTTAGACTCTGTGGTGGGATTGGTTGGAACTTTTGAAAAGATGTTCTAGTTTTTGAAATTCGCTATGGATTGCAACTTTAAAGGTGAAAGTTTTTGTCAGTTAATTTTAGCTAGTTATCTAGTTTGTTAAGTTTTTATTTTTGTTTGAGTCTTGTTTTGCTTGAGGACAAGCAAAAAGCTAAGTTTGGGGGTATTTGATGAGTAGATTTTACATTATATATTTTACCCTAATCTTAGTATATTTTGGTTAATATATTGGAAGAATTTTGATACTTTGAAGTGTATTTTCAATATAGGACTTTCGACTTCCTCTGGAGAAAAACAGGATCAAATGGACGAATTTTGGAGTAATTCCAGTTGGAGGACGTTCGTGAGTCACTTCGCTTGATTGTATCAAAATTTTGGATTTTTCCACCAAGCGGTTATTTTCTGGTGATGAAATAAAGAAGCAGTGCGCAGTGCTGGAAAATGACGTTTTTGGGCTTAAATGACGTTTTTGGAGCCCAAGATGACCTCGGATGGGTTCGTGGCCTTCTGGAAAAGTGTTCAGAATATTCCAAACATCAAATCCAGCTATATTGGGCCAGTTTTGGAGCAGCTTATGGGCCAAAACGTGGCTGTTCATATTTTAGACGAATTTTACTATTTTTATTTAGGGTTTTTATTAATTTCAGTTTGCTAGGGTTTGTGTGGTGGCTGAGTAAATATATTGCTTAGCCATCTATAGTTTCAGACTACACTTTATTTTATGCAATATTGGAGACAGAGAGAAGTGCTAGGGTTTTGAAGATTTTCTACTTGAAGGTGTTTTCAATCCTTTTCTTAAGAGATATTTCTATGATTTCAATTATGAATATGCGGAACTAATTTCTTTTGCTAGGGTGAAGTTTTGAGCCTTAGCATGAATATGTGATTTTTATTTAATTACTTATGATCGATTGCATGCGTACTTTGAATTGTTAATCACCGGGATAAAAACTATCTAATTGTCGTAATGCTTGATCACCATTAGGATCTTTAGAAAAGTAATTTGAAGCAATTTTGGTTGGAAGGTTCCCTGAAATTGACGCTGGCTTCTTGTGATTAATAATTGTAATTTCTCTTAGGATGAATATCACGTCTTAAGGATTGCATGGTTTTTCAAAGGATTTTCATAAAGCATAATGAGTCTTTCATGTTTAGATTTGATCCGAACGTCCGGACGGGTTGCATGTTAGATATACGTTCTATGTTGGAGGTTCCAAGTAGAATATGAATTAGGAAAATCTAACCTTCAAAGTAGCATGTGTAGATCATAAGTAATTGGTAAAAATTCATAGGATTGCTAGGTGATGGTGGAACCCTAGTGCTTTCTTAATTTTATTCTCCCAAAACTGTTTTCTTTCTCTCTAGCTCTAATATTGCAGATTGTTTATTTTAATTCATTAATTTCGTTTTTATTTTAATTAGGTTACAAAATCAATCACTTCAATTTCTACTTTACAATAATTAAATGGAATCTAATTAGTTCGAATTATTTAATAATCTCTGTGGAGATGACCTTGCGAAATCCGTTTATACTACAATAACCTTGTGATTCTTGCAAGTAAAATAGGAGATTTAAGCCCAACACATGAGTAATAAAAATCCTATCATATATATATATATATATATATATATATATATATATATATTATTAACAATTACATAAATGTTTATAAATTGATTATTGCTTATGATTACTGTGAATGCTTTGGAATACTATTGCAAACTACGAATGGCTTGATCTCGGTTTAGGGTACGTAGGCAGTCTAACGAGACGTTAGATGCAGCCATATAATAAATGAGAATGAATAATCGAGACAATAGCCTAGTTTGGGAATGGGGCATTACAGTTTATGCATTATAGACCATTTGTTTATATGTTTATATATCTGGAAATATTATGATATGTTGAATTTAGACTTACATCCTGGTATTTCCATCTGTATATTCCTTGCACATGATTATTGTGAATGCTTCGAAGTGCAAAGGTGAACGTAGGACTCACAGGTAAGTTCAAGTAAGTTCAGGTAAGCATACGGTATTATTTGAATTAATGGGGTTATGGTATGACTACATTTATGTTTTTTAAGCAACTCTGACATTGTCGTACAAGTTGCAATAATAGGCAACTTCGGCATTGTCGTATAGGTTGCTTATGAATCATACATGTTGTATTAGATGCATTTAAAGCTTTTAAACCTGCACCCCGGTGTTAGTGCTTCCGCTTATGGCCAGGGCACAGTCCTTCACGTAATGTTCACCTCCTGCACCATACGCTCACCTTGAATTCGAGATAGGTGCACATGCCTGTCGTACAAACCACTATAGATGGTTCTGACTCGTAGGTGACTCTTCACGTGATCGTAGCACTTGAGCGTATTCATTTACACCCAGTCCTGTCGTACAGACCACTATAGTGGTTTTGATTCGTGTGCAGGCGTAATGCTGTATAGGTCACTATAGGTGACTCCGGCTAGATTGATTAATGATATATGATTATGTCGTATAGGTCACTATAGGTGACTCCGACTAGATTGATTGATGATATATGATTATGCCGTATAGGTCACTATAGGTGACTTCGGCTAGATTGATTGATGAGATATGAATATTCCATATAGGTCATTATAGGTGACTCCGGCGAGATTGATTGATGAGATATGAATATGTCGTACAGGTCACTAGAGGTGACTTCTGACTTATGAGCTAGCATTGATTGATGATATATGATTACAGTCATACAGGTCACTAGAGGTGACTCCGACTTATGAGCTAGTATATGTGATACGATATGCAATGAGCTAGCATATGTGATGAAATATATGATGAGCTAGCATATGTGATGAACTAGCATATGTGATACGATATGTGATGAGCTAACATATTGAAGAAATATGGGTAAGTCATACAGGTCACTATACGTGATTCCGACTTATAAGTTAACATCGATTGATGAGATATGGGTACAGTCGTACAAGTCACCATAAGTGACTCCGACTTGCGTACTAGTATGGGTTGTTAATCACATGATTATTGATATTGCTGATGAGATGCTGTGTTGTAGTATATTTATGAACTTTTTGGAAACTATACAATTGTTGTATCGAAGGGTTATAATGTTTTATATGGTTCTACTAAACTTTTATCTCCAGGGCCACTCACTCTTGTTTTGTTTTCACCCTCCATTTTTTATTAGCTGAGCTTTCTTATCATTGAAGATTCTTGGCGATTCTTACTATTAGAGATTCTTTCA
This sequence comes from Malus domestica, assembly GCF_042453785.1. NCBI lineage: Eukaryota > Viridiplantae > Streptophyta > Magnoliopsida > Rosales > Rosaceae > Malus > Malus domestica. The sequence continues at coordinate 27,622,559 of NC_091673.1, forward strand.
GGGGTACGATTATTAATCCCTTCTACTGTACTTACTTATGATCTAACGTTGCGTGTGAAGTGGGTTCCTTCCCGCTCACCAGCGCACTCTGGTATTTAGGCACTCTTAGGTTTAAATTTATTCACATTTTTCCACATCTTCATACTTTATGGCTTCGTCACCCTCCAGGTGTCGGCCAGCACAGCTCGATTTAGAGTCCTAGTGGACATCCTGGGTCGGGGTGTGTCAATGAGTATAAAAGAAATAAATACATTTAATTAAATAACTGGACTCACTCCTAAAAACACTCTATGATTATTTTGGACCTGGATCTCAAAGCCCCTAAATTATACCTCCAACAGTAATTACCTCGCACGCATAGTATGTATGATATAAATCTAGAGTAAATCATACCTCTTTTTTTCTTTAGGTTTGCCAGGCATGACTCCAGTCTCCTATGGTAAATGGTATATCCTGTTTATACCATACTTAGGGCCTCTCTATTCAGATCTCATACAAACACTTGGGGGACTTAAATGTAATTATGTAATAAAGGAAGGGGCAAATATGTAATAAGTGAGGAGCCCTTAGTAACTTTCCACAAGCTTATTCTTGAACTGGGCTGGAGGATTTTCTGGTTTCCTCCAAAGTATAAGGCCGACTCAAGAATTTGAGGGTCAACACAAGTCCATCAAATCTAGAGTACGTTCGACCCTGATGATATGGGATACTTTTGCTATTGACAAAGTAGTGGATGTATCGGCACGTGTTCTGTTACGCTTGTCTTCACATGCTTCCTTGTATCTTTCTCACTTGCCCTATCTGTTCCTTAGGCAAAAGTGGTATCTTCTCTGGAAGCATAAGATGTTGAAGATGAGTACTCGAACAATGCCAGGTAAGTAATCAGGCAAGGGGTTCCAGGCAGCAGTTCCTGACTGGAAGCTTGATTCCAAGTGCTGACTGATTGCTTTTTTTCTCCTTGTCTTGCAGGTAAGAACAAGGCTAAAGGAAAAGATAGGGAAAAAGCATGATATGGGATATTCTTGCTTTTAACCGTGTTGATATGAGATACTCTTGCTCTGGTGTGGCTTGTTTGCAGAGGTATTGTTGAGAGGAAAAGAAGCTGAGTATTTCGAGAGACTCTGCTGAGAATACCCTCTCGGATGTGAAGAAAAGTTGAGCATTTTTTTTTATTTGCAGGTCTGCCTGGTTATGGAGGATAGAGGTCGACATATATAGAAGTCTCCCTAACAACAAGTAGTAGTGCTATTCCTTTACCCTTCTTGGTCATAGCAATGTAGTGGGAGCTGCAAGCTTCACGTGTTTTAACTTTGTCAGAGCACTTTGAAAAAGTGGTTTATGGTATCTGGAAAGCTGATGTTGCGTGTGAAGATTGCAGACAAGCTTTATCCAAGAAAATCTGGCTCTCGAAGTTCGGAGAGCGGTGCCTCTTCGATTTTCGAACAAGCAATCTTGTCGGGGATTTGGCTCTCGAGATTCAGAGAATGGTGCCTCTTCGATTTTTGAGAAAGCAATCCTGGTGGGAGTCTGACTCTTGAGATTCGGATAGCAGTGCCTCTTCGATTTTTGAGAAAGCAATCCTGTTGGAGTCTGGCTCTCGAGATTCCGAAAGCGGTGCCTCTTCGATTTTTGAGAAAACAATCCTGTTGTGAGTCTGGCTCTGGAGAGTCGGATAGCAGTGCCTCTTCGATTTTTGAGAAAGCAATCTTGGTGGGAGTTTGGCTTTCGAGATTCGGAGAGCGGTGCCTCTTCGATTTTTGAGAAAACAATCATGTTGGGAGTTTGGCTTTCGAGATTCTGAGAGCTGTGCCTCTTCGATTTTTGAGCAAGCAATCCTGTTGGGAGTGTTTTCTTGAATATGAGTAAAGGTTGGGCATTTTTGCCATTTTGCCTTACCATAGAGCACGGAGGTTGACACACATAGGGACTTTCTAGTTATTAAGCAGTGGTGCAAAACTTCACCTACAAAGCTTCAGGGCAGGGTATATAAATACTGCATCCGAACAACCGCCACTTCGGCCCATACATGGATTCAATTTGAAGTCTCCAGCCAACAGAATCTATTGACCGAAGACTTGGGGGACTACACTATGTACCATATATTGGGCCTCAACTGGGCCTCATGAAAAATACTTGGGGGACTTAGCTCATTATTTATGTACTGAGGAGCGAGCCCTTATTCTATAAAAGGAAATCCCTCACTTTCATTAGAGAGCACCCATTATTCATGTACTGAGGAGCGAGCCCTTATTCTATAAAAGGGACTCCCTCACTTTCATTAGAGAGCACTTATTATTCATGTACTGAGGAGCGAGCCCTTGTTTTATAAAAAGGACTCCCTCACCTTCAATAGAGAGCATCGCCGCCAGCTGAGCAATCACCTCGCAACGAGCATCACTTTTAACCCATTATTCATGTACTGAGGAGCGAGCCCTTATTCTATAAAAGGGACTCCCTCACCATCATTAGAGAGCATCGCCGCCTGGTGAGCAACCGCCTCGCTGCAAGCATCAACTCTAGCCCATCATTCATGTATTGAGAAGCGAGCCCTTATTCTATAAAAGGGACTCCCTTACCTTTAACGCCACAAGCCGAGCTAACCAAGGCAACATAAGCCACGAGCCGAGTAGCCTCACAGTATGTGCTATTTCTAGTTGAGCATCATTTTAGATTGAGCACTGCCTCAGATCGAGCATCAGTTCAAGACAACATCTAGTTACTTCGGCCCACACATGGACTGAATTTCAAGTCTCCAGCCAAAAGACTCTCTTGATTGAAGACTTGGGGGACTACTGTTTATACCATACTTAGGGCCTCTGTATTCAGATCTCGTACAAATATTCGGAGGACTTAAATGTAATTATGTAATAAAGGAAGGGGCAAATATGTAATAAGTGAGGAGCCCTTATTCTATAAAAGGACTCCTCACCCATACAATTAGGGGAGGCCATTTCTTAGGCCATGGGAAGAGTTCTCTCACCCTCAGAAGCTCTCTCCCTCACTCCCCTCACTTCTCAGAGAAATACAATAATTAGTGTGGACGTAGCCCAAACATTGGGGTGAACCACGATACATCTTGTGTTATTTACTTTCTTGCAGATTCACGGTCGGATTTACGTTGTTCCAAGACCTCCGGTTTTGTGCATCAACATATCCACAGGCTAAAGCAGAACCCCTTGGTCCCATTCCATGTTCAAAGGCTGCCTAGGAATCACGGTTTGCATTTAAAATTTTAATTACAACATGCATGGTTAATTCAAGATACATACAAATCTAATCACTATACACACACACACACACACACACACACATATATACCTTAGCAGCAGCATTTCGAATAGCAGGATGTGAACTCAAGCCCAAATAGTCATTTCCAGAAAATATTAGTAGCTTTTTGAACTTGTGCGTGCCTTCCTCCAACTCATCTCCTATAAATTAATTCCAGCAGAAAAGGGTAACTGTAAATAGTTCATAATCTTAACCTAAAAATTTGAAATAAATTGATTTGAACTGAACCATGCATGCACGCATGCATATATACCGGAACTGGGAATTTCATTGAGCCACTTTTGGAACGTGGGTTCCGGAATGTGAACCTCCACAGATGATCGATCCCACGGCTGAATCTCATTGTACACCTCGAATTCATCTTCATCGACAGGTTTTTAGGTATCATCTTGGGTTCTATGGAGTTAAATGGGTTTGATAGACCCAATGAGTTGCAGGCGTTCGAGTTTCTAAGGACCCTCTTCGACCCAACTGTCCCACGACGCCATCATCTCAAGTAGTTGTGCAATATCCCAAGTGCAAAGAGAATGTGATCACCTATTTGCATTTGGTTAATTTGCACTTTGCTTTGGCATATGTTTCAGAACGGTACCAATTAATGTGATTTATAGTAAAGAGTTGTGCTACTTCTAGTTAAAGTCCAGTACTTTCTGCATTTGTGTCAACTGTAAATTACAACTGAGGAGGATCCAATTATTTTCCCTTATCTTACATCATCAATATTTAAATTGAAATGGACAGAGAATTGACATTTCTTTCTCACATGCTGGTAGGTCCTTGATCTTACGTTTTGTTCTAGTAAGGACCTTGACGTTTCTATAAGAGCAACCTGGTATTTCTAAAATGATTTATGCTAAGATAATAGGGGTAGCAATACAGCCTGTCTGAGACACAGATGTGCCATTTCTATAATCGTGAAAGTTACAGATTTTGATAATCATATACCTGTAATTTCTCATACTTATTTCTGTCGACCGGGCGATGCATTATTGTGCAACGTTTCCTATTATTATCAATGAAAAAATATTCTTGTAACTATGTATGAACAATTCTCTATTGAGTTTTGAGACGTTGAGGCGGTAATTTTAGCATCATAACTGAAAATGTAACTGAATCATATATTCTAATTGTCTCCAAATCTGGTGGGGGTAGTTTAGACTTAGCATTCATGTCGTGTTTTCCGTGTTTGTATCGTTTTCGTGTCATCCCTGATATCTTAACGGGTTGTGTCGTGTAACACCTGTTAAAATAAACGGATAAAATGACCTGACCCGATAATATTAACAGATAATATGACCTGACCCATTACCTATTAAGGAAAATATATTTTAAACCAATAAATAATCAAATGAAAAACATAATACTTGTTGATGCACAAAATCAGTGAGGACTTTGGTACAACAGAAAGTGTTAAGTTTGTGACCTTCGCTAGATTGCTCCAGTCACTAGTATGGATAAGTATGTAAATAGATAAGGACAGGGAAGCAAACACAAGATGTACGTGGTTCACCCAGATTGGCTACGTCCACGGAGTAGAGGAGTTCTCATTAATTGTGAAGGGTTTACACAAGTACATAGGTTCAAGCTCTCCTTTAGTGAGTACTAGTGAATGATTTGGTACAAATGACATTTGGCAATATTGTGAGAGAATGATCTCTATTTATAGAAAAGAGTTTCTAATTTCATTCTGACATTGACACGTGTCGTGTTGTGATTGGCTTCTAATGTTGACATGTGTCACGCTATGATTGGCTTCTGATGTCGACATGTGTCGCGCTATGATTGGCCCCCTAGTTTGAGGGAAACTCTTATGGGTCCTTGACGGTATAACGTTGACCGGTGCTCAGTAGTTTCGGGATTGGTCAAGTATGGTACAAACAGTGCTCCCCTAAGTTCCCGAGTGAAGGAAGCTCCTCGGTTGGGGACTTGCAAGATCCAAGCCATTGAGTAATCACGAAACTTCTAAGTACCGAAGTGTGGTATCATTTTCACTTGCCTTATCTGTCTCATACGTAAATGTGACATCTTCTCTGGAAGTACTTTTCCTCCATCCAAGGGTGGTATCTTTAACCGATGAAGATGCACAAGGTAATGTATCAATTTCACTTGAAGCTTACTTGTAGTTTTGGGCTTGGTTCAGTGCGATATGAACCCTATAGTAGAAGTCCCCCAAGTCACCGAGCTAGGAGATTTGCCGAAAGAGGTAACAGATAAGGTAAGCAATCAGACTTCCAAGCAAGCAACCTGGATCGGAGTTTCGACTTCGGCTTCCAGTTGATTGTTCTCTTTCTCCTTGTGTCGTAAACAGCAACAAGGATAAGGAGAAGCAAATGGAGAAGATATGATATGAGATACTTTTGCTTTTGAAGAAGTAACTTTCCACAGGTTTATTCTTGAACTGGGCTGGAGGGTTTTCTGGTTTCCTCCAGAGTATAAGGCTGACTCAAGAATTTGAGGGTCAAAACAAGTCCATCGAATCTAGAGTACGTTCGACCCTGATGATATGGGATACTTTTGTTGTTGACAAAGTAGTGGATGTATCGGCACGTGTTCTGTTACTCTTGTCTCCACATGCTTCCTTGTATCCTTCTCACTTACCCTATCTATTCCTCAGGCAGATGTGGTATCTTCTCTAGAAGCATAAGATGTTGAAGATGAGTACTCGAGAACAATGTCAGGTAAGTAATCAGGCAAGGGGTTCCAGGCAGTCAGTTCCTAACTGGAAGCTTGATTCCAAGTGTTGACTGATTGCTCTCCTTCTCCTTGTCTTGCAGGTAAGAACAAAGACAAAGGAAAATACAGGGAAAAAGAATGATATGGGATACTCTTGCTTTTAACCCTGATGATATGAGATACTCTTGCTCTGGTGTGGCTTGTTTGCAGAGGTATTATCGGGAGGAAAAGAAGCTAAGTATTTCGAGAAACTCTGCTGAGAGTGCCCTTTCGGATGTGAAGAAAAGTTAAGCATTTTTTTTATTTACAGGTCTACCTGGTTGTGGAGGATGGATGTCGACATATATAGGAGTCTCCCTAACAACAAGTAGTAGTGCTATTCCTTTACCCTTCTTGGTCATAGCAATGTAGTGGGAGCTGCAAGCTTCACGTGTTTTAACTTTGTCAGAGCACTTTGAAAAAGTGGTCTGTGGTATCTGGAAAGCTGATGTTACGTGTAAAGATTGCAGACAAGCTTTGTCCAAGGAAATCTGGCTCTCGAAGTTCGGAGAGCGATGCCTCTTCGGTTTTCGAACAAGTAATCTTGTCGCGGATTTGGCTCTCGAGATTCAGAGAATGGTGCCTCTTCAGTTTTTAAGAAAGCAACCATGTTAGGAGTCTGACTCTTGAGATTCGGAGAGCAGTGTCTATTCGATTTTTGAGAAAGTAATCCTGTTGAGAGTCTGGCTCTCGAGATTCAGAGGGCGGTGCCTCTTTGATTTTTGAGCACGTAATCCTGTTGGGAGTCTGGCTCTCGAGATTCGAAAAGCGGTGCCTCTTCGATTTTTGAGAAAGCAATCATGTTGGGAGTCTGACTCTTGAGATTCGGAGAGTAGTGTCTCTTCGATTTTTGAGAAAGTAATCATGTTGGGAGTCTCGCTCTCGCGATTCGAAGGGCGGTGCCTTTTCAATTTTTGAGCACGTAATCATGTTGGGAGTCTGGCTCTCGAGATTCAGAGAGCGGTGCCTCTTCGATTTTTGTGCAAGCAATCTTGTTGGGAGTGTTTTCTCAAATGTGAGTAAAGGTTGGGCATTTTTGCCAGTCTGCCTTGCCATGGAGCACAGAGGTTGACACACATTGGGACTTTCTAGCTATCAAGTAGTGGTGTTGTTTCTTTACCTTTGTGGGTAATAGTATGGTAGCTGGACCTTCAAAATTTATGTGTTTAAACTTTGTCAGAGATTTTTGGCAAAGTTATCTGTGGTACCCGAGGAGCTAATGTTGCATATGGAAAGTGGTGCCTCTTCGAAATTCGGAGAGAGGTGCATCTTCGATTTTCGAACCAACGACCCTGTTGCCCTTTCTTTTATAAGGGCACCAATTGTGTGCAAGAATTATATTCAGAGAGTTATTGCTTGTAGGAATTTTCCCCTTACTTAGAGATTTATTGCACCTCATTTCTCCTTCATCATTTCTGAGAATGTCTGGCCCATCCAACCGTCGTTTTGACTTGAACTTTGGTGAAAAGGCAGCCATGCCTTCTTAAGACAACATATAGCGCTCATCCTTCTTATCCCCTAATGGTCCTTTTCCCGTTGGGGACTCTGTGATGAAGAATGATATGACCGCTGCAGTGGTGGCCAGGAACCTTCTCACTGCCAAAGATAACAACTACTTTCTAAACGGTTTGATGAGTTGGCTGTTAAGGATTCTCTGGCTTTCAGTGTTCAGTGTGCAGGTTCTGTGTCTAATATGGCCCAACACCTATTTACTTGAACCCACCAAGTTGAATCATTGGCGGCTGAAATGATAAGTCTCAAACAGGAGATCAGAGGGCTCAAGCATGAGAATAAACAGTTGCACAGGCTCGCACATGACTATGCTACAAACATGAAGAGGAAGCTCGACCAGCTGCAGGAATCTGATGATCAGATTTTACTTGATCATCAGAGGTTTGTGGGTTTGTTCCAAAGGCATTTATTGCCTTCGTCTTCTACGGCTGTACCGCGTAATGAAGCTCCAAATGATCAACCTTCAGTGCCTTATCCTTCTGGGGTTCTGCCTAGTACTGAGGCTCCGAATAATCACCCTCTGGTGCCTCCTCTTTCTGAGGCTTTGCCGACTGCTGAGACTTCTCCTGAGCAACCTTTGTGAAGGCTCCCTCTTGTTTGTTTATTTTGATTCATGTATATGTACATATTTGTAACTTATCGGATATATCAATAAACAAGCTTTGCTTCATTTCAACGTATTATGTTAAATACATCAAGGCCTTCTTCACTAAGTTCTTTGAATTTTTCCTTTTGTTGAAGCTTGTATGTTGAAGCTTTGTGAGTGAAGCATGTAGGTTGAGGTAGTGCTTCCTTAATTTCCTGAGTGAGGAAAACTTCTCGTTTGTAGACTTGAAAAATCCAAGTCACTGAGTGGTCGTGAGACTTCTGAGTATCAAGGTGTAGTAGCATATGGTAGGAGTCCCCCAAGTCTCCGGTCAAGGGAGTTGATGAATGAGGCATTTCCTTTCTAAGTGGTAGCCCAAAACTCCTTCTTCATATATATTTGTTATGAAAGTTGTTAGGCTCAAAGAAGAGGAGGCCTAGGCAGTTTTTTTTTTCGAATTTTTTTTTTTCGAATTTTCGAATTTTTTAATTTTTGAACCTCCGAAATATATATATATATATATATATATATTAAAGCTTTTTAGGTGAAACTTCGGTGTTGAAGCTTTGTAGGTGAAGCTTTAAGGTTGAAGCTTTGTTGGGTATCATGAATTGATTTTGCTTCACACTATCTTGATCAAGATAGTGTGAAGCTTTTGTGTTGAAGCTTTGTAGGTGAAGCTTTTGTGGGTGAAGCTTTTGTGGTGGGGGAAGCTTTTGTGGGTGAAGCTTTTGTGGTGGGGGAAGCTTTTGTTGATGAAGTTTTTGTAGGTGAAGCTTTTGTGGTGGGTGAAGCTTTTGTGGGTGAAGCTTTTACTGGTAAAGCTTTTATGGGTGAAATTTTTGTAGGTAAAGCTATTGTGGGTGAAGCTTTTGTAGGTGAAGTTTTGGAGTTGAAGCTTTGTAGGTGAATTTTTGGAGTTGAAGCTTTTGTTGGGTACCATGAATTGATTTTGCTTCACACTATCTTGATCAAGATAGTGTGAAGCTTTTGAGAATTTGTAGATGTCCTCCATTGATGAAACTTTTGTTGGTGAAGTTTTGAAGTTGAAGCTTTTGTTGGGTACCATGAATTGATTTTGCTTCACACTATCTTGATCAAGATAGTGTGAAGCTTTTGAGAATTTGTAGTTGTCCTCCATTGATGAAGCTTTTGTTGGTGAAGCTTTGGAGTTGAAGCTTTTGTTGGGTACCATGAATTGATTTTGCTTCACACTATCTTGATCAAGAGTGTGTGAAGCTTTTGAGAATTTGTAGTTGTCCTCCATTGATGAAGCTTTTGTTGGTGAAGCTTTTGTGGTGAAGCTTTGTTGGATACCACGAATTGATTTTGCTTCACACTATCTTGATCAAAAGTGTGTGAAGTTTTTGAGAATTTGTGGTTGAACTCCTTTGATGAAGCTTTTATTGGCACCATAAATTGGTTTTGCTTCACACTGTCTTGATCAAGAGTGTGTGAAGCTTTTAAGAATTGTGGTTGCCTTCCATTGATGAAGCTCTTATTGGCATCATAAATTGGTTTTGCTTCACACTGTCTTGATCAAGAGTGTGTGAAGCTTTTGAGAATTGTGGTTGAACTCCTTTGATAAAGCTCTTGTTGGCACCATAAATTGGTACTGTCTTGATCAAGAGTGTGTGAAGCTTTTGAGAATTGTGGCTGCCCTCCATTGATGAAGCTCTTGTTGGCACCATAAATTAGTTTTGCTTCACACTGTCTTGATCAAGAGTGTGTGAAGCTTTTGAGAATTGTGGTTGAACTCCTTTGATGAATCTCTTGTTGGCACCATAGATTGGTTTTGCTTCACACTATCTTGATCAAGAGTGTGTGAAGCTTTTGAGAATTGTGGTTGCCTTCCATTGATGAAGCTCTTGTTGGCACCATAAATTGGTTTTGCTTCACACTGTCTAGATCAAGAGTGTGTGAAGCTTTTGAGAATTGTGGTTGAACTCCTTTGATGAAGCTCTTGTTGGAACCATAAATTGGTTTTGCTTCACACTGTTTTGATCAAGAGTGTGAAACTTTTGAGAATTGTGGTTGCCCTCTATTGATGAAGCTCTTATTGGCACCATAAATTGATTTTGCTTCACACTGTCTTGATCAAGAATGTGTGAAGCTTTTGAGAATTGTTGTTGAACTCATTTGATGAAGTTCTTGTTTGCACTATAAATTGGTTTTGCTTCACACTATCTTGATCAAGAGTGTGTAAAGCTTTTTACGAGTTGTAGTGTTTGCATTGTTATAGAGGGGAAATGTTTGAAGCAGATGCAAGAGAGCTGAATAGCTTGATCTTCGTATGCCATGCACTAAAGTTGTTGTTGGCTTGCAATAAGACTTTGTTGGTGACTATAACTCTTGTTGGGCATAAGTGCTCCCCTAGTTGAGTTGTCAAGCTTGAGGGTTTTTTATTATTTGTGAATGCTAGGAGTTCACATGTACAAGTTGTACCACTCGTCTTCTGGTAGGTGGAATGAATGGTGAGTTGCTTTCATTACTTGGTTGGTGGTACGAAGGTGAGTTCCTTCATCACCTTTCATCACATTTCATCACATGGTTGGTGGCACGAGGATGAGTTCCTTCTTCACCTAGTTGGTGTCATGAAGGAGAGTACGGGTTGTACATTTCATCACCTGGTTGGTGGCATGAAGATGAGTTCCTTCTTCACCTGGTTGGTGGCATGAGTGGCAAGTTGCCAAATGATATTAGAGTACTGGTTGTACATTTCATCACTTGGTTGGTGGCACGAAGATGAGTTCCTTCTTCACCTCGTTGGTGGCATGAGTGGCAAGTTGCCAAATGATATTAGAGTACGGGTTGTACATTTCATCACTTGGTTGGTGGCATGAAGGAGAGTACGGGTTGTACATTTCATCACCTGGTTGGTGGTATGAAGATGAGTTCCTTCTTCACCTGGTTGGTGGCATGAGTGGCAAGTTGCCAAATGATATTAGAGTACAGGTTGTACATTTCATCACTTCGTTGGTGGCATGAAAGAGAGTACGGGTTGTACATTTCATCACCTGGTTGGTGGCATGAAGATGAGTTCCTTCCTCACATTTCATCACCTGGTTGGGGAGAATAAGGGCAAGGTTTCGAGACACATTGTAGCAAGTGTCGAAGACACAAAGTATGTTGAACCATTTCGAAGCACATTTGGCTTATGTATGAATGTGTTGGAATGGATGATGTTTATGTATGAATGTGTTGGAATGTATGATGTTTATGTATGAATGTGTTGGAATGTATAATGTTTATGTTGATTGATATGAGTGATGCTTATGAATGTTTTGCTATGCATGAAGGGATCCATGCTTTTGATATGTGAACCATGTTGGTTGTAACACTTAGTATCACATACTTTGTGTTAAAGTACGCATGTTGAAGCTCTGAGTTAGAGTATAAGGGTAGGTCAGCCTAAACCAAGTGTTCCAATGCTAGGAATGCAAAAGACTCAGAAAAAGTTGTCTGAATTCCCTCTTCTTTAAATATTTGCCAAATGGCTTGTGTGACAAAAATCTCAAGCAGTTGAGAGTCAAAACATTTGTAATGTGTATGCCTTCTTATAATAGCCTTTCCTTCAGTACCTAGTCCTCCACTTTGAAAGAGTGAGGCTTGGCCCCCATAGTCATAATAGTCGACGGTACATTCACCCCTGGTTGTCTTGATACGAACTTTTATCCCTCTTGTTGTAATGGGCTTGCTGAGAGTAAAAATCCTTCCTCTTACCAAGATACAGATACGTTTAGTGACTTAGCGAGTTGCTAAATAAGGCAGGAGATGATGCAATGGGTGTCAGAATGGCTAATATATCTTCACTTGGTAGAACTTGACTTCCACTTCCCACTTGTTGATTAGGGTTAACCATATGGGGGTTCCCTTGGTATGTCCTTGCTTCGACGGATGCGTGGTTGTAAGCCTGTGTCATCACCTCAGAGTAAGTCTTCCAAGTGTTGGCAGTGATCATGTACTTAAAGAAACAATCACGTAGGCTTGCCGTGAAGGCCTTGAGGGCGGTCTTGTCATCTGCCTCAGCGCAGCGAGAATACTCATGGCTGAAGCGACAGACATACTCTCGTAGTGACTCGTCCGGTTTCTGGTGAATGGTGTACAAGTCATCTGCAGAATGCAGGTGATCGGTCTGGAAGATGTGTTGAGAGACAAGTAGTTTCCTCAATTCCTCAAATGAGTCTACCGTCTCAGGTGAAAGACGACAATACCAGTTTAGAGCTCCGCTAGAGAAGGTGGAGGGGAAGAGAAGACATCGCTCTTTGTCGGTGTGCATCCGATATGCCATGGTGGACTCAAAGAGGTTAAGGTGTTCAATTAGGTCTTCCCTTCCAGTATAGAGTTGCAAACCAAGCTTTTGTTTTGTCTTCGCTTGAAGGAGGGTGTCGAGGATCCTTCTTATGAGAGGGCTAGGCCTAGGTTGGTTCCAGTCAGGTATCTCGGCCTGACGTTTGACCTTCAACTTGTTTACTTCCTCAATGAACTATAGGACAATGGGGTCCTGAGTGAAGTCATGTACCACTGGAATTTTCTTTCGTAAGTTTCCATCACCTCTTAGAAGTAGGAAAGTTTGAGCAAGGGCGTGTGGTTTTTTTTTGGACTCGCCGTACTGACTTCTAGGACGAGTCTGTTGGAATACCTCAGAGTCCCCCGTACATTCATGTTCCTCTGGGACCTGTCATTCTTTCCCTAGATTGGCAACTGGCATGGGTCGTGGGAGGGGACCGAGTCTTTTAGAAACCCTTGGGTCATTGATCTTCGAGCATATGTGGAAGGGATTCTCTCGACGTTGCTTTAGGAAGTATCGGCAGTCACGATAAACGACTTTCGATCCTTCCAACCCTTCTACAAGGAGGTGTCTTCCTCCACTTCTTCTACTTCGGGTCGAAGCATCTGGGTTGAGAGAAGTCTCATGTTGATCAATGTTTTGATGATTAGCTCGCTCCTCATCAGGGATACCCATGTCGAAGGGAGGTGACCCTCCGTGTTGGGGGGCACCCAGATGATGGTTGATGTCCACATGGGCAACGAGCTCCCGTGTTTGACTACGCCTAGTTTTATGGAGCGTCTCAAAGAGCTTCTCATACTACTCCTGGAGGACCTCATTCTTCATTGCTATCTTGTTGTTCTGGGCTTCTAGCTCATTGACTTTAGCTTGAAGAGCAACCCTCTTTCCTTCATTCTTTCGTTGCTTCGCACTAGGTGCAAGAGGGGTGTCATTCTGTGTGCTGTGGCTTCCTTCGCTCCCCATGTTGGAGAGGGATGCCTGGTCAAAAGAGAGTGTACGAATGGTGGAAACCAGCTTGGCAAAGTTGAAGAGAGTGGGAATAAGTGTCGTTCCCATAGACGGCGCCAAATGTTGATGCACAAAATCAGTGAGGACTTTGGTACAACAGAAAATGTTAAGTTTGTGATCTTCGCTAGATTGCTCCGGTCACTAGTATGGATAAGTATGTAAATAGATAGGGACAGGGAAGCAAACACAAGATGTACGTGGTTCATCCAGATTGGCTACGTCCACGGAGTAGAGGAGTTCTCATTAATTGTGAAGGGTTTACACAAGTACATAGGTTAAAGCTCTCCTTTAGTGAGTACTAGTGAATGATTTAGTACAAATGACATTCGGAAATATTGTGAGAGAATGATCTCTATTTATAGAAGAGAGTTTCTAGTTTCATTCTGACATTGACACGTGTCGTGTTGTGATTGGCTTCTGAAGTTGACACGTGTCGCGCTATGATTGGCTTCTGATGTCGACACGTGTCACGCTGTGATTAGCCTCCTAGTTGGAGGGAAACTCTTCTGGGTCCTTGATGGTATAATGTTGACCGGTGCTCAGTAGTTTCGGGATTGGTCAAGTATGGTACAAACAATACTAAATAAGTATATACATACCATATTGTCACATCCAAAACATAAAAACGCATTTTTCTTGTAAGTATGAAAGGAAACAAGAAACAAGTTTTGGGAATAATTACCAGAGCCTTACAAGCTGCAGGTCAACAGGATTTGGAATCATAACCCCACATGTTCTTCGCTAACCCCGATCTCCGTTTTCGTATCCCCTCTGATCGAACTCTCTCTAGCCCTCTTTCTTTCTCTCCAATTCGACGGGATATATAAATACGCATCCCCATCCTAGGCTTCCCAAAATCTGTATCCTCATCCTTTTTTAACCTCTAAATTCCCTCCCCCACAATGAATCTAAATCAACATCATTTGGCAATTCTAAGTACAGTAAAACTTTGTTCTTGCGGAGATCGATTAAAGCAGCAACGGAACTTAAAATGAAAAATACAAAAATTTATCCGAGTAATGATAATAAGGAACTCTCATAATAAAAATAAATAATTACTAAAACTTTTTTTTTTTAACTTATATAAAATAATAATACAAAACTATATATTTAATATAGAATATATTGTATATATTAATATGTCTATTGTATTTTATAATAAATCTTTTAATAATTAAACTTAAAAAAAAAAAAATTCTTAACGGGTCGAAACGGGTTACCCACGTGTTACCCGCGTGTATGTAACGGGTTCTTAATGGGTCATCCGATAATGACCCGATTAGTTATCGTGTTGACCCGAAACTTGTTATTTTCGTGTCGTGTTAGAAACTGCTAGTAGGGTGGTTACTCACTAGAAACAATTTTGCAAGGTCGTTCCTCATCGACAATCCAACCGCATTTGCCGTTTAATCATGTGATCCTTGGCAAGCAACACTAAATACTAATTAACTAAAAGGAACAGCATTAAGTAGGGGATGGAAAGGGAGGTGCAAGTCCTATACGTCAAAAATAATTATGAAGTTAGAATGATTGAATGATAACGTTTAAGTGTTTTGGAGTGAAGGTATATCAACCGACGCTTGTGGTATGAACTAAAGGCCTCGTTTAGTACAAGAGATTGGATTAAAATGAATAAGCCACAATTTTCAAGGTAGAAGATGGAGTTGAAAATCAGAGTAATAAACGGACGAATAAACAAACTACGATTTTTTAAAACTATACATATGTTATAGCGATGGGTTATAATGATTTAGAAGGTTTTTATTAAAATTTTATTTCCAAGGCCACTCACCGTGGCTTTGTTTCCACCCTCCAGGTTTTTTTAGATGAGTTTTCTCATCGACGAGGATTCATGGAAAATTTTGGTATTGGAGAGTACCTTCAATGGTATGATTGTCAATCCACTCTATTATACTTCACTTATGCTCTGACATCACGTGTGAAATGGATTCATTTCCGCTCACATCGCACTCTCGTATTTAGACACTTTTAGATTTAAATTTATTCACATTTTTCTCATATCACTATACTTTATGGCTTTGTCACCCTCTTGGTGTTGGCCAGCACAACTTGATTTGGAGTCCAAGTAGACTTTCCGGGTCGGGATGTGTCAATATTGGTTAAAATGATGAGTTTATTTATTGAACATATATTAGCTCTTATTATTCTTAAAAACAACCTTACTAATAAAACAATTTCATTTCTTAAGTTAAATATGACAATTAAAAATCATAAACTAACCCAAAAACTAATATTTTTAAGCTTGAAGAACCAAACTCTCCCATGCTATAGCCTAAGGGAGCCTTGTACTTGGCTCCGCCCTTGGTCTAATCGTATCAAAAGGACGTTTTTATTTTTATTTTCCTTTTAATTTTTTTTTCAGTTGCTCTCATATATTGTGATTGTTGGCTAACGGGCTTGGGTTAGCCTTTAGGGGTAGTTATTGAGAAAGAATTTTATTGGGGGTTAGGCTTTAATCAGCTCGTGTTTTTAATGTTTGTAAGGCTGTGATATGAATAGTTTTGTCCTTATGATTAAATTTCAAATTGTTTTGGTTAAATAAAAGTTTATGGTGGTTTTTGGTTAATAAAAAGTTAGCCCAAACCCTCTTCATTAAAACTTGCAACAATTAATCATTTTGTTTTGCAATTTTTGTACGTTGAGTTAGTCCACCTCCCTCCATAGCTTACCAAAATTGTCAAACTAGACAGCTTCCTAAAATATAAGGAAAACAATAAGAAAAGAAAAGTGAAACACATTGAAATATTTTTTATCTACATCATTCAATTTCCCAAACAATCCTACGAACTGCTTCTCATAAACGATTCCTCCTATGTGATCAAATGCGTACATGTCAATAATATTGAAACGACTTACAGTCAAAGACTCAGACAGTCCAAAAAGAGTGCTTCATACCAAAGGAAAATGGAAAGAAAAATGGTTTTTTCTTTAGTATATCGATATTTTTACACTAAAGGGTAGGGGAGTTCGGCTAAGTCACAGAATGGACAGGCTAATTTGGAAAGAAAAACGGTTTGTTATCAATAAGGTGTGCCTTTTCTGCAAGTCATTATCTTTAAATTTCATATTTAGTTTGCCTTACCTTAAAATTGTGTAAGAGCTAAAATGGACGAACAACTTCATAGGGGTATGCTTCTGTTTTCAGTTTCTTTGTACCGTGAGTGTGTAAATTGAGCGGATACTATTTCCCTATCTCCAAACTTGAATCTTGTTGAGAATTATAACATTTTTCTACTGATGTTAAACTTGTATACCTATAAATCGATCAATACAATGAACCACCTACCCTCATCGTCGCTTAGGGCTGCACAAATCTCACTGTTTCTCATTAGTAGCCGATGCCTTCACTCTCTTATGTACAACAGCACAAGTTTCCACCATATCTTATGTCTACGGTCTTGTCTTTAGATTCTCTAATTCTCATCTAATAGAATTTTCTGTTTTTTTAGTTTATTTGGTGTTTAATTTGAGAGTATTTGTGTCTATTTAAGTGGGATTTTTGGATATATTGGAAAGTTTTTATAAAAACTAACATTCTTGAAATTAAGGGCCACTTCTTCACTTTATTTGATAATTTCTCTTTTGGATATGTATTCTATACAATTATTGCTTTTTAGTAAATTATCATATAGGGTTGAGTGCATTCTTGCTCACCACATTCAAGTAGCCAACTTACTTATTGCTATTGGACAAGTTTAAATTTTGACATTTATGTTCATCCACTACACAAATCTCGAAATTTAAACTTATATAATGATGATAAATAGAGTCGCAGACATCACCATCACTTGAGGTTGGTGAGGAAAAATATTCACTATAAATTAGCTTAGTATTGTTTACTATTGATTTTTTTTTTCAGTTGCTTTTAATTTCTCTTTGACCAATGTGTTTAGGGAAATTTAATTAAAATGACTTGAAAACAACTAGCTTGAAGAAAATATGAACAGAAGTTGAGTGGGTTTCCTACGGAAAATTTCTCTAGACCCCAACCGATTCCCAACCTTATACATACGAGTTAGCAATGATTTTTTATTTTTTTTTCATCAATGAAGCGCAAAATTGGATCTGAAGACTGCTTTGAACATTGGTTAGAGAAGTATTACTAGAATAACTCGTTGGCTCGGAAAGATGCTACAGAACTCTTTTTTTGTTTTTAGTTCAAATCAATGTGGCTCTTACGTAAAAGAAATATGCACAAGTCCCACATCAATCCCAGAATTCCTTGATTCTCATCCCACAAGGGAGCTGAATTGTAATGTAATTCCCATAACATCCCACCATCCTCCCACTCTCTCACCTAAATGTTGGTAAAGAAATGCATGAATCCATCGATATCATTCGTTTTGTGTGAATCAAGCACCCCTAAAAAGCACTTTACAAGTAAAAGCAAATCGTGAAGTACATCTTCGACATGGATTTTGAGTCTTCACCCCCTAACAATGTTACCATTGACATTATAATTCAAGTTTCAAGCGTAATGGGACTGTAGAATGTCTACATTACCAAATATTTTTCTTATGTTTTAAATGCTATCTGAATGCATATACATTTTTAATGGCATCAGGAGATCTGAAAAGATCGCTACCTCATTCATGTTGACTCTTTCGCTCCTAGTGCTCGAACAAGGGGTAACTTGGCATATTCGTCCAAAGCCCTAAAAGCAACTGAGGCGATGTTAGTTACAAGCATTCCCTTTTCCGGTTCTTGTCACAATAGCAACAGCTTCAATACCTACAGAAAATTCACATGAAAGTGTTTTGAAATTGACCCAAACGATATCATTCTAACTAAATAGAATGCTCAAGCTATAATTTTTATTTACTAGTAAGTCCATGTGTGGGATGCGGGATGTGAATTATGAGGCCTCTTTAGAGGAGAAATGTGGCTACATCCAGTGATCCGATCTTTTCATGTGGTTACTAACTTACTTGTCAGTAAGGGGTAATCAAGGTCAAGGTTAAGCATCCACATGGATAGATAGTGTTTAACTTTGAGTACAGCCTTCAAGGGCAAGTAAAACTCCTCATAAATGCTTACTCAAACTCTCTTTACTTTACTCAATTGACGGTAAGGCATATATTCCCAAAACAAAGAGTAGAATTCATTTATTTTGGCTGTTAATTTAGTTCAAAGTATTGTCCACAAAGAAGAGGCTGAGGTAGGGTGGCTGAAATTTACTTCCTCCTCTTTGGACCAACGATGATCAGATCAAACACCAACTTGACCATCACTGGATAGACAACATTCAGAATGATATCAAAGTTCTAACTAATTATCAAACTAATAATCGTGAAGCAAATCCTATGAAAACTATACACATCTACTAATGATTATGGCACATGATTCATATTTCAAGATATCGTCATTCACCAAGACAAAATCCTCGCTAACAGTCAAAAACTCATTCTAAGAGCATGCAATCTAGAAAAATTGTAGGCCATATAAAAGATACTTAGGATATCCTATACATTTTAACCAAGTTTTCCACAGTATTTGACCAAGATAGGACTTTCGATAATAAATAAGGAACGCCTTTTTGTTTTTATTTTTATCCCCTTTTGACATACAACTGAATTGTGAATCTTATTCCACTTTAGGAATTGTCAAAATTTATAGGATAATATATGAGTGTCAAAGCGGTAAAATTACCTTTCAGTCTTCATCCTGCTCGGGTACAGTGTGTTTACCACTTTTTCTTAACTTGAATAAAATACAAACGGTACTGCATAAAGAGAACCATTGATAAGCACATTTTTATAGAACTAAAAGTATGTTAGCACTTCCAGAAAGTAATATCTAAATAATTGCAAGCCCATATTGATTTTCTAGCCGTGGTAACAGAGGTAAGACAATATACAAACTGGAAGAGTGCAAGTGAGGCAGCAGCCGTGCATTATTAATTGCAAAAGTCCATAGACATTAGATATTATAAAATCTAATTATGTGTCTACATAAGCTAGGCCAGAAACAATATTCTAGCCGCTGTTAAAAGACTTTCCTACTAAATTTTGCCAGCAGATACGACGATAATCCCCAAACAGTTCTAGTACAATCAAGTGTTCATTACAAAAATATGATTTGTTTGAAACATGAATACTATCACCTAAGTCTGATATGACGAAGTATGATTTTCAAAAATGTTACATACAGTTGGCTCAGTTTACATCTAATATTTATACTATTTCATCTAAATATGCCATGTTGCCTGAGAGGGTTATATTTTTGAGCAATTGATTAAAATGGCTTCGAAAGTATTGAAAGGCCATTTTCAGTTTAGCATACAGCACATTGACTTCTTAATGACTGAGATAAGTTCAAGCAAATCAACAGCTTACCAAGCAAAAAAACAGTGAGCATCAAACCAAGGGTAGCATGAACTGAACAACGATTGTGCAAGCGTAGTGGTGTTTGCCATTGCTTCCGTGGACTTTGCAATTGCTTCTGAGATGCACCAACCCGACCAAACATCTGCAAAGACAATCTATGAGTTTTTCTAAAAATTAATAAAAAATAAACAAACAAAAAAATCTATCAACTGAAAGAAAGCAGAGGAGAGAGGATGAAAAGAACAAAAACCAAATTCGTTCTTTTCTTTCTCCTTGCATGTGAAAGATATATTGCCTTTTATTCATATGTTATAATCAACTCTTCCCTTCAAGTACGTAATAATCTGACCTGGTTGAACAAATTAACTGCTCCAGTTACCTGATGCAATTGCCCACACCTTTGCCTCCAGAAGACAAGTTTAGATCCTTTTTCTTTGGGTGTGTCCTCATACCCCGGAATTAGATTTCTTCTCTGTTCAACTTCATCCGCTATTACGATCCTCAGCTCACCGTAATTTGGTGAACTGCATGCCTTCCTTGTATTAGTTGTTTTTTCTGTATCATAAAATATATCATCCCTCATTCCTGCAATTTCTTTTCCTTTTGATTCCATGACGAAATTTGGATCCTTGGAAATAGTAATAACATCTTTAACACCCTTTATTTCATCAGAGATGTCTCCATTGCATGCAGCACTAGATTTAAGGTTCATCTCTTTTCTTCTATTGTCACTTTCCCCAGAGCTGCTCCCACAAGGTCCGAGTTCTAGACGTTCATTTTTAGCAGTTCGCATACTTTGGGATGTCCCAGAGAGAAATGCAGCAAAATCATCATGTTCTTCTTCATCCAGCTGTACCCATCGAAGGGGTTGCTTTCCTTCCACACTAAACGATTCCCTTAGTGCTGTTTCAACTTGGGAAATTTGGTTTTCAATAGCAGTAATAAATTGTCCATGTCTAGCTGCTGTATGATCATCACCACGTTGTCCATAGCTCAACCTGACAGCCTTATCAAACTCTTCCAACTAAAACGCATTAACAATTCAACATGACAGAATACATTTAGAAAAAGTGCAATGCCAGCTAAACCACTTATATAAAACACTTTCTCTGATTTCTAATTAATTAATAATATCTAACAGTCCAAATCAGGATTGAAATGCTAACAGAGATTGGCGGCAAAGAAAGTGTATATCTCATCTTAGGGAACAAAATATCCAACAATGGTTAAAGCTGAGATGAGTTTTTTGACTTTCAAAAGAATCGATGGAAAACTTATCTAAATTGGATTCTTCCTTGTTCAACTTTATTAACAATCACCAGGATAGTATTGATACACTCATAAATTCTGATCATATTTTTGTACAGTGAATAAACAAGAGAAGAAGAAGAGTAGATAGCTAAAGAGAGACAAGAGACATACCTGCCATTTGGCAGTACCTAAAGCAGTTTGCAGCTCCCTACAGAGTTCATCCAAATGTTTTGGTGCTAGCCTTTCACTCCTCTGTCGAACCCATACCCTGTACGTAGATTCCATTCTGGAAAACAAAATAAACGGAAAATAAAAGGGGGAGTTAGAGAATAAGTTATTTCGAGTACCAATTTTACTGAGATTTCTAAAAGAACATATATCAAGATGGTGGTAGTTTCCAAGTATCCGAAAACGAGAATGGG
Source organism: Malus domestica (assembly GCF_042453785.1). Taxonomy (NCBI): domain Eukaryota; kingdom Viridiplantae; phylum Streptophyta; class Magnoliopsida; order Rosales; family Rosaceae; genus Malus; species Malus domestica. Next base: position 27,643,976 of record NC_091673.1, read on the forward strand.
CTCCCTATGCAAAAACTTATAGATGGAATAGCAGTATAATACCACTAAATCCCTATAATCACTGACTACTAAACATCAGGAGTTGACAATCTGTAGCATAAACACTCAAATTTTAAACTGGAAGAAAATGATCTTTTTCTTAGGCCGGGAAGAAAGTGACCTTTCAATTATAGTTCACCTCTCCATGGGATATAGGGCGGTCTACCGTCTACCATCACCTTCAGAGTGCAATCACCAAACATGACTGGCTCACAAAGTCATCCAACATCATGAGAGCATTTCCCTTAATGATTAAAATACACACAATTTATCATTTCCCCATTCCCAGTACAGTTGAGAATATTTTTTCTTATCATCCAAAATGAAGGGTAAAATCACGCTAACGCACTCCATTACAGCGTACAGAAGCTATACCCGTAAACAAGTTATCATTTCCAAACCACCATGAGAGAGTACTCATCATAAACCTATCTAGAATTTCAAATTCAACCCAAAATAAACATCAGGCACATCATCAAAACTTTGAAAAAATGGGAAAAGGGGAGAGAAACACACAACCCAGAATTCCAACAAACTGATACTCAAAAACCAGCAGCACAACCGCCCAAATGAAAAATTTTCCAACAATTTATATAATTTAAGCACTATGAAAGATAAAACACAAACAATTAATGCGTATTTCACTTCGAAAAATCTCGCAAAAACATAATTCAAAAAACCCATATCCAATTTCCAATAACACAGTCTAAATAAACATAGAAACCAATCAAAGCAGCTGAACCCACATGATAAAAATTATAAATAAATAAAATAAAATTAGAAAAAAAAAAGAAAAAAAAACAATGAAAAGCAAAAGGAAAAGAAAAACATGAACATACATGTCAGCTGATTCTTGGACCTCCTCAGCTGCAGGAAAGAAGACGTCCTTTTTCCAAAGATCAAAACTGCTTGCGACCATCATCTTGATTCTTCACCAACAACAAAAACCCACCAATGAAATTGAAAGCAAGGACCCCCAATTCCCTTCCGAGCCTTCAAAGTTCAAGCTAACGAAAAAAATGCTTCAAAAATTTTCACATAAACGGGTATTTATGATGCTCCGGCAGGTGGTTTTTTGTTGCTTGGCCGTCTCCTTTCCTCTCTTCTTTGCTAGGGAGGAAGCAAAGAAGGAAGAGATATACGAAAGAAAGCTAACAGACAGAGAGAGAGGAGACGTAATATTTATTTCTCTTTATTTCTCACTACATTCAATCATAGTAAAACTAATGTAAATGAATTGAAAACTTTGAATTTTAATAATAAGGATAAAATAAAATGTAAAGTAAATAGTATCAGAATTAACTTTTTAGTGTAAAAATATAATTTTTCATTAAAATGAACAGTACGAAAGTTTTTCGTTAAAATTTCATTATTTCCGTATTTTTGTGTCTATGTCTCTTTCTTTTTCTTTATTTCAAAAAAATATTTAATATTCCACCAAAACAAATATTAAATAAAACCTATAGTATAAGGTGGTAATATGCTGCAGCAGCCAAAGAAAAGATGTAGCAAGTCATCACTGAGATTTGTTCTAGTGATTCTATAACATCAAGTCTTTTTTTTTTTTTTTGGGAAATCTGCATCAAGTCTTGAACGAGCGTCAATTAATGATACAGTCCCATGATAATTTTAGGGTAGTGATTTTCACTCTTAATTACCTTTTCCACATCCTTGTCTATTTTTTAGTACTTAATTGGTATCCTACTATTTAATCTTCCATATATACCCCTCCCTATTTAATCTTTCATTAATTACCATAAAAAAGTAGGAAGGGTATATATGGAAGATTAAATAGTAGGATACCAATTAACTATTAAAAATAGGGAGGGTGTGGGAAAGGTAGTTAAGGGTACGCGAAAATCACAACCCTAATTTTACAGGAAAACTAATGAAAAGGGCTTGAAAACTTTGAGTTTTAACGATAAGGACAAAATAAAGGGTAAAGTGAATAGTACCAAGATTGACTTTTTAGTGTAAAAATATGGTTTTTCGTTAAAGTGAACAGTACCAGAGCTTTTCGTTAAAGTTCTCTAATTTTACAGCATTTAAGTTGGAATCAAGTGAATAACTAGTTCATTTCGATATCAATTTATTCTTAAATTCGTCAAAGAAATATTATTTGTTTAGCAATCAAAATACTGAATTTAAACTATTTAGCCAATTCCTACTTAATACAATAGATTAATGGTATTTCTCATCATTTGTAATTGAGATGTCTTAGGTTCGATTTTTGTCTAAGGCGAATTTGAACTACATTATTGTTAGCCTATTGTGAAGCTTTGCCTATCCTATTTCTTCCTAAATATAGATAATATCATTTGTTAAACAAACAAAAAAAAAACCCTATTTAGCCAATTTTCGGTTACTTTTTTGACAAAATTGCCTTATATATATATTTTTTTGAACAAACGATGTTATTTACATCAAGGAGATGAGGAGCAAGCTAAATCTCACAATAGGCTAGCAATAATGTGATTCAAATTCGTCTTTAACAATAATTGAACTTAAAGTCTTTTATTTACAAATAAAAAAAATTATCATTAGATTATAGTACTAAATGACAATTATCCTATATTTTTTAGGTATGTAGATTTTGTATTGGTTGGCAAGAGATGAGGTCGGCGGTTGGAGACAGGTCAAGAAGAACAAATAGACAAAAAAGAGGTGGTGGGCAGCCCACTTGGCTACAGCCAATGTGTGTGCTTGTTATTGGGACTTTGCCAGCTCGGTCCTTAAAACATTACCAAAATGGGTGATGTGTCACATTATGCCATCTCAACTCCATTATCAATTAATTTTACACATTTAAAACAATATTTGAGGATTTTGTATTTTTTTTTTCTTCAGCTTAAACTCTACATTTGTGAATAATTCAACTCGAATACTTGAAATTTGATTATGATTAATCCATCACAAGTGCAAATGTGACTCAAACTCACGAGATATTCCTTCATATAACTAATTCACTAAATAACAATTGTCTACTGAATGAGTAGTGCACTTTTTTAGCATGTAACAAAAATCAAGGTCAAGTGATGAGCTTTTATTTAACTCATCTAAATTTACACAAGCGATATAGAAGGAGCATGTGCTCTCTAGCCAATGCGGCTACACTCACGCCTGCATCTTAACGCAAGTATTACCAATAATTCATTGAGATGGATACAACTCTTAAATTTGTCTGTCCTTCTTTAGTGGTCATAGTTAGATTAATCACACATAATCCAAAAATCCCTAATTAATTTATAAGACATGAAGCATGATGATGGAGGATAATGTTTGTTTTGATCAAATTGATGGAGAATAATATCGCATTGGGAAGGAAAGACATAGCATGTAAACCTCACAATTAAGTCACAACCTCCTTAACCACCACCTTAACTACCATTCCTACTCACCCACTCACTCACTCACATGTGTAAATGTTACATTACATTATAATTTATATCATTTAAAAAACATGTCTTGATAATAAAATAGCATATTAATCTTGGCTACTAACCTTGTTTCATTAGTTAATGATATTTTTCCACAAGAAACTTGTAATTCAAACGATTAAATACATTTTTTTATACAGAGTTTCGAATCTGTTCTCCCGCAATGTTGCTTGTGTATTAGAGAAAAAAAAAACCCTATCTCGTTCTACCTACTTCTTTTATTTTTACACAAGTAATATTGAAGTAGGGCGAATAGAAAACCAATCATATGATGATAATTTACAGGGTATGAGGATATTTCACATGTTAAACTAATCTAGTTTAATATAAAGGGCAAAAATTATTGTTTGAAGCCGTCTCATATAAATGTTATATGCTTAAATGATAAGTCCAAGGAATATGTATTTGGGAGAATGTGATCTAAAGCAGTTGGATTCATGAGACCATTCTCTTTAGATTCATGAGACCATTCTCTTTTGTACACATATCATAAACGTTCCTGATCATAGTATTGCCAATTGGGCATTGACAGTCCATTAAGATTAGTACGTGTTATGTCTTCTCTTAGGGAAAGTGACTGGTCTCGAGTCATTGGTGTGACAAACACCAAGACAAGCATGTAGATGCTCAATAGAGAATAAGTCCACTGAACACGATCAATAAGGAGTTCTCATACTCATGTCACATGAGAACTCATGGTTAGGATAATGCAAAGTAGTCATTTGACCTGAGGCATCATAGTTGTCTTGTGGTTAGGTCTTTGATCTTTGACTATGTCAAAGTCACTCCATCAGAGGGTGTCCACGGCATAGTTGGGGTTAAGCCACTTAGCCATGGAGGCAAGTGAATGTGCAACAAGGGATCTCTAACCTTCAAACCGTTTGAGGGAGAATACTCTATGATATGATTAAGAATCTCTGGCCAGAGTATGAACGAGATTTAGGAAGTCATTCTAAATCACATTCAAGGTAATCATATAAGTAAGAGAATCACATTGGATAGTAGACATGAATAAACTATCAAACCAAACAATGTGGTCAAGAGTATTGTATTAGAGAAAGACCATATTGCATTGTAATCCTAAACTGAATAGGTTCTCCACATTTTCTGATTAGCTTGAGTAGCCATGACATACTGCTAGGTGTCACTCATGGTTTGTGGAAGCCTTAAAAGTGAGTAATCACTAAAGGGAGAATTGAAAGTATGTTCACAATCGATCGTTAAGAGTAACAATCTTCCACTGCCTCGCTAAAAGGAACCTAATGGATTGTACATCGTGTAAGGTAGAGATTGAAGAAACAACGGAGATGAGTAAGGATAATTAAATGGTTTAATTATTTATGGGTAGGATTAATTAATATGTTAATTAATTAAACAAATATGTTCGTTATAGACCTCGGGTTAGTTTTGGACCGTAAGGCCCAATGGGATTTGAATGTCAAGCCCATTAACTCAAGTTGTATGACAACTTGAAAAGACAAAGTGCTTGAAAGCCCAATGAACCCTTAATGGCCGGCCATATAGAGAGGGGTAGTGAACTTGGCTTAATTGCAAGTTTGCCACTTCATTGTGAGGTGGTATAAAGGCAACTTTATAGTCATTTCATCCTTAGGGTTTCTTTTGGAGAAAAGATGAGAACACAAGCTCCCTTTTCTCTCTAAGAGGCCGGCCATTGGGTTTTGTAGCTCATAGTCTTTGATTTGAATGTTGTAATTGTTACAAGTTTTATTCTTGCTTCATTGAATGTACATTTTGCTTGAAAATTTGCCATCTCAAATGTTGTAGATGTAGTTCATATGAGCATGAATTTTGGAGCTAAAATTTGGTGCCATGTTTATGAGGAAATTCGGCCAAATCCAAAGGGTGGATTTTTGGGTTCATGTTTGTCTTGTTAAAAGTGTTTTAAAGTGACTTTTGGAACCCCTAAGTAACTTAGGATGTTAACCCTTTTTTGAGTAGTGAAAATTTGAGTTTTATTGAGTGAAAACATTCATGGAGCTCTTATGGGTTTTTCATGGATGTTCTTCAATGTTCTTGCTTTGTTCATTACCAAGAACAAAAGTTTGGTGTTTTGATTCAAAGTTTTAGATTATATACATAAAGTCTTGTTTTATGATGGATGGTGTCACTTTTTAATCAACAAGACAATTTAAAAAAAAAACAAAAGTGATTGAAAGTTGAAAATGTGTTTGAATTTTTGTACATGATTGGTGCTTCTCTTACACACCCATACCTATTTTTTCAACATCATACCCATCATCTTTTCAACATACTTGACTTTAAGACTTTGTTTTTCTTAAAAAACCATCCAACGTCTTACTATTCACAATAACCAGCCAACCCTATAAGATGGGTACTTTTGGGGCTTTTATGTAATTACATAAAGTTTTGATACTTTTGTGTATTTGCACTTTGACCCGAAAGTTTACGTTTTTATATAAATGCCTAAAAACACTAAAGGAAGTAGTGGACTTTTGTGTTTTTACAAAGTGACCTCAAAATTTTGTGTTTTGCAATATAACCCAAAAAGTTGAGGTTATTGCATCTTGGCCCAAATTAGTAGAGAACAAAATAGTTTTGTATCTTTTAAATGAGAATTGGATTTTCATTTCATTTAACTCCATCTAAATCAATTCTATGGATACAAAAACCAAATGACAATGTTGCATTCAAGTTTAATTAGTTAAAGCGTTAATTAATTAAAGAAAAGGTGATTATGAACCTAAGCCTATAATAATTGAGTTATGTGATAGGCCGTCTCTCAAATTATTTGAACCATGGGAATGTGTAGATTAGATTTTGGTTGTAATTTGATATGATCAAATGTTGTAAAAGAACATAAACTTTCTTTACTTTAAAGTAATTTAATTTGTTCAAATGTTGTAAAAAAGCATAAGCTCTTCTTTACTTTGAAGTATTTCTTTCTTGTTTTATTTGATATGCATGAAATTGGAGTAAAGGGTCCAACGCCCAATAAGAAAACACGCCTTAATGTGATTAAACGCGTAACTAAAATCAATCACCATCCCTAGACCGAGATCCAACACTAGGCTCGTGTTGGATTGAATCAAAGGTTCATAGTCATCCTAAGGCCCTAAGGCAACTATATAGTCCATAATGAATACACAACTTATCTTAGTAGTACCATATATTCTTACTTTAAAAACTGTTTTACAAGCGTAGTGGGAGTATCATAAACTACTAAATCAATCACATGGACCAATAGTTGTAATAGGACCAAATTGTTTTAATAAGATTAAAATGTATGCTTATATGTGATGAGACCTAAAACCCTCAACCAAACCATTATTAAGTTGACAAGCGTGAGAGTACTTTGAACACTCTTTCGTGGCCTTCCACCTTGGTAGGTTCTAATCGTTTGTGACTCATACACCAACTTCACCCTATAATGGGGGAGTACAAAGTATGTGCTTATACTCATGAGGAGTTCTATATACATACATGATGAAGTGAGGTAGACAACGAGTTTAGCCAACATGATATAATTCTAAGGCTATGCTTGAACCCCTACATGAACAGGCATGGTGGGAATGACTTAACTAAGTGCAATGATGCCAACATGATATAATTATGAGGCATCATTCTCTAGAGGCCAAACTAGATGGGTACTTACATGATATGTAAATGAGTAAGTGTACTCTCTTATTATTATTAACACTAGCCAATATCATATAATTGTGAGGTGGACTTGGTAATAGTGAGCCTCCCATACCCTACTACGAGTTTCCTCCAAAGCTCTCAAATTCTGATGAGTGATATGGAATTTGCCAAAAATAGTGGGTGGTGCTATTTGATTTAAAGACCCGGATCAAATGGCTTAAAATCAATCAATTTATATTCTTTATGTATTTGTTTACCAATATATTTGCAAACGCTATCCAAAATTTGACAAAGAAAAGCCAAAGTCTTTAGTTTCCGGACTTGGCACCACAATCCCATAGATTGTCTTGAATGGATTGTATATGTACCTAAGTACTCTCATTCTCACAATCTTCCTATTGATAATGTATCATTGGAAGAACATGTTAGATATGTCTATCATAAAGAGGACAACACTTTTAGTGTCATAATTCTTCACTTACAAATCGTTGTATGAAGAAATAAGAGTTGCTTTGAACAACCCTTAGTTAACGCAAACACTAGTGCTTGTTTATTTATTAAATAAACAAGGAACTTGAGAAGTAAGAACAAGGGCATGGACACTGTATGTGCTATGATTCTTCACTTACAAATTGTTGTATGAAGAAATGAGAGTTGCCTTGAACAATTCTTGAAAGTTTGTAATTATGTTTAGAACATAATGGTTGATTGACAAAAATAGTCCATCAACATGGAGTTATGATGATTTTGAATCATTGAGTGTTGAAGTGTTAAACCACTTCTAGAGATGGAAACTAGGCAAGGACTTCATCTTTGTGTCCCTATCCAAATGGTTCACTACGTTTATTGTAAACTATATAGTGAACATCAACCGCACACTCTCCAAATCGTTTAATGTGTATAAACACAATTGAAATAAGTTTCAAGAGAGATAGTGGGAGTTTAGGGACCATGCCTATTGTAGTCAAAGAAGAAGTCAAATGAAGAAGGCAAAATAACTCCAAGGAAACAAACTTTCTTTATGAAAGGATGGATATTGGAAGGGGCATATGCAAGAAATGTCTTGCAAGTTTCAAGAACACACCTTTCGAAGGTGTTGTAAATTGTTCTTGGATAGTTCAAAACAATTTGTTCTTCTACTTGAATGCTTGATTCTGTATTAGTAACTATGTTTTACAATCGTTGTAAAAATGTGGCTAATAAGAAGTAGAAGATTAATGAGAGAAGAGAAAGTACTTCACATTCAGAATGTGAATAAAATATAGATCTTTGCGAAAGCAGATAATACTTACTTCCTCGTATGAACTACCAAAGAAATTGGAAAACCAAAGATTGTCTTTACATTCCAATTTGAATAAGGAACTTAATTCCGTCACTATAAGAGATGGATGAATGTTTTGTTTGATAAAACATTATTCTTTATTAATGAATGATTGGATTATTGTAATCTAATTGTTTGTCTCTACAATAGAGATGATGTGGTAGTGATAACTGTTTAGAATATATTGATGCTTAAATGGATGCTTTGGGTCGTTAGATCTAGATCCAATGCCTTCTTGTTAAAATTGTATAGAGGCGAAATGTTCGAATCTTTATTCTTTTGGAAAGAATAAAGAATCACAAAGTTGTTGAGGTTAATTCACTTAGATGTTAGTGGCACTTGTCCACAACATAATACTACTCATGTTGTATGACATTCACTGAAGATCGCTCTCAATTGGACTATCGTTTATTTTGAATAAACACAAGTCCGAATACTTTGCAAAAGGATTAAAAGAATTCAAGAATGTAAGTTGATGAGTAAGACGTCTAAAGTATTTACCTCCTTAGATTTGATCCAAGTAAAAATAACACTTTAGAAGACTTTCCTTGAAAAATATAAAGGAAAATAGCATCATAAGATAATGGATTTCTCCATTAGGAGAAGAACAAACTCGAATAAGATTTAGTTCGTTGGATGTTATCAATTACCCATATATAGGATATATACTTCTAAGACAATAGATTGTCAATTAGAATATCTACCAAAATTTTCGTGACTCCATAGGATGTAGTTGGAAAGAAAGACAAGTTTTAATCGGGTTAAGATTTGGGGTTGTGTGCTACTAAGCAATATTTGTTTGAGAACAATCTTGTGGGATATCCTCAAATTAACCTTTGGATATCACTTCTATAAACCAACTAACAAATGTTAATAGTTGGGTAGTTCATTGTAATCCTACAATAGTATTTGCCTAACATAAAGCAAATGAACGATAGATAGAATTCAAAGAATGGGTTCTTTGAGGGACAAGATGATAATCAACAAATATATCAACCAAGTTCGTACACCACTAGCTCCAAGGTAGTCGAGAAGGATCAATAAACCATCTCAGTTGAATGGTTTGAACTTTATGACTATGTCATAGAGTTACACCTCTTAATTCGAAAGAAATAAGAATGAAAATCCTTATGACTACATTGAGTGTATATACGACTTATACTCAAAGAAATGGTATAGTACCATTTGACCCGAAATAGTGAAACCTTCATAGCTAATTGGTAGTTGGTGTAAACTTGCAAGTGCATAAGATAGTTGTAATATAGCGTTGTGCAAGTCCAAGTATCGTTCCCACGCGGATTCTAATTCAATCTCCAATTTGATAAACTAAACCAAATCCAATTATAAACCCAAACAATGAACTAGACTCGATCTTAATTAATAAATCAATCAAAGATGTGAAGAGTTTGTTGTGATGATTTTATAAACAAACAAATATAGAACCTTAAATTAAAACTAATATTAAAGAGAACAAAACGTTGTGTTTTAAGGAAAGTGATGAAAATCTAGGGATTCAAAATCAACCACAAGCAATCTAGTTTAGGTTTCAATTCATTCAACGGATCTTTCGATTCTTTAGATGATAATTCCTGTATCTATGTCCTTATCAGGCACGTTAGACCATAGTTTTCCTTAAGTGAATGATTCTCTCCTAGTTCAGGCAGAGGTCGTATATCCTAACATGCAGTCTATCCTAGTTAAGGCATAAATTTAACAAGTAGGACTCTTTACGCTCTAGAGAACAAGGAAACTAAGCAAATCATTATTCTTTGTCAAGCAATAATGTAATTTACCACACTTAACCACAAGAAGCAATTGAATTATATTGCAAGTTCAGCCTCAAATTCATCTTCCAATCTTACTAGATGCAAAGTCCTAAGGTGATCAATCAAAGAACTCAAACAAAAAGTAACAATTCAAACAGTGATTAAGCATTCATCTAAAAGAAGCTAGAAATCCAATGAATAACATTAAAAACCATAAACATCCATGCTAGGGCATTATCCTAACCCTAGAAAAAGAGTTTAGTTACTCATAGAATAAGAAAACATAATTAAAAATTTTAAAAACATGAAAAGCTTAGGAAAGATGGTTGGCGGCTGCTGCTCTTCTTCTCCAAAATGTCGCAGAGAATCCCCCAAAGAAACCCCCCAAAAGCACGTTCCCAAAAGCCCTCCTTATATGGTAGACAAGTCCTAACATAATCAGGTATTGTGATATCTTTTGTATTGCATAATTGAATGATGTGGCAAGTAAACTTCCCAAATAATTACTTCAAACCCATTCAAAATAGGATTAAAGTCAGCTCAACACGTTCTATCTTGGGCTTTGGGCTTCGACTGAATTATGACTGGAAAAACCCAACAGACTTTGCAACTTCCGCGTAGACTTGGCTGACCGACATCTTGTACAAACATCTTCATAACATTGTCTAGGAAACTCGGAATCACGAACCGTAAAATTCCTCTGAAAGCTAACTTCCATATCTTTCCAATGGTATAAGGCTCAACAGCTGGTTCACTCTGAGGAAGTACATTTTATTCCGTCAAGTTGGCTGATCCGCACAAACAGCCTTTGCTTCCAACGTCGTTTCAATCGCAAAAGTGCTCCCTTTTCTTCTTTCTTCATCTTCACTCTTAAAATCTAAGAAAAACATAAAACTAAATGAAACAAACTAAATTCACTAAAAAAACATAACAAAAATCTAACTAAAGGGCATTAAAATGTATGCAATATTGGTTTTATCAGTAGCTTAAGGTGACTACAATCAACAAGATTGGTTGACTTGCAAGAAACCATCTTTGATGTAGTCTGGTTTCTATTAATTCGAAGATTGCTAGCTACAACTAAACCGTGATTCAATGTTTGGACATAATAGGGGTTTCCGAAACCATTATTAAGATAATCTTGATAATATATGTCTAAAACTAGGAATCACAAGACGTGTAAGTTGTGGAGATCCATCCATAATGAATCTTAGCAAGCCAGTGGGAGCCATAAGTGTCTTATGAGAGAAAGATCAAATTGTTTGATTTCTCATAAGGATGTAAATGAATCTTTTGCTTACTAGGTTTACAAAAGATTAGTGCGAGTTAATAATATTCCTAAATTTGAACATATATATGATATATTAATTTTAGGAATTCTTCTTCGTTAAAGTTATGATTTTAAACATTCTATAACGATAGAATGTATATGTGAGACATAGTCTATATCCATGGGATGGAAATCTATAATGATAGATTTCAGGATATAATTGGATTATATCAAGCCCTAATGATAGACAAAAAGATGCTAGGAAGTTTCTCATATGATGATAAACTTCAATTAAAATGACAACTCTAGTGAGACTAGGAATATGCTATTCTCAAAGAGAACGTACCCTTTGACCCCCAAAGAAACATAATGAGTAAATAGAATCCTTTATGCATACTCAGAAAGGTGATTTACGCATTACATATTGTATGAAAAACATTGATATGAGTTGTACCTAGAACGGTATAAGACGATATCAGTGTAAGCCCAGGATCAGAATCATGGCAACTGTCAAGTGAGTCCTTAAGTATTTAAGAAATACTAAAGGATAGATTCCTCAAGAATGAGGAAGAATTAGAGTAACTCAATGGAAGTGTAAGTGTATTAGATTATGAATCTAATATCGTATCCGTCATTGGATGTCTCTTCATTTTGAATGAAGAGATAATTGGATATCTCTTTATTATGACTAAAAGAGATATTTGGATGGAAACGTTATAAGTAATGACTTAGCGTGTTCCATCATACATGCAAAATATATCGCCATATAGAAGCTTACAACAATGTTGTTTGGATGGGAAAATTTATGAACTCTCCATTCGGTTCCAACCAGAAAGTGTCTCTAGTGTATTGACACTATGACACTAATGGGGTGATAGCTCAAACCAAGGAATTAAGGTCTCATCAAGATCCGAACTTAAATAAGAGACTGAACCACATGATTAAGAATCATGTATAATGGTGATGTCGGTATTCTCAAGGTTGCTTCTATGGATAACATATAGATATCCATTATCTAGGCCTACTACTCAGTCATTTATGAAATGAATTCAGAAGAGGTATCATCACTGATGACCAAGCTAATTGGCTTTAGTGCAAGTGTGAGATTGTTGGAAATGTGCCCTAAAACCAATCATATGATGATACTTTACAGACATTTCACATGTTAAATTAATCTAGTATAATATAAAGGGCAAAGATTATTGTTTGAAGCCATCTCATATAAATGTTATATGCTTAAACGATAAATCCAAGGAATATGTAATTGGGAGAATGTGATCTAAAGAAGTTAGATTCATGAGACCATTCTTTTTTGTACACATATCATAAACGTTCTTGATCATAGGATTGCCAAGTGGGCATTGACAATACGTTAAGATCAGTAGTGTTATGTCTTTTCTTAGGGAAAGTGACTGGTCTTGAGTCATTGGTGTGACTGACACCAAGACAAGCATGAAGGTGCTCAATAGAGACTGAGTCCACTGAACACGATCAACAAGGAGTTCTCATACTCATGTCACATGAGAACTCATAGTTGGGGTTAAGCCACTTAGCCATGGAGGCAAGTGAATGCACAACAAGGGATCTCTAACCTTCAAACCTTTGAGGGAGAATACTCTATGATATGATTAAGAATCTTTGGCCAGAGTATGAATGAGATTTAGGAAGTCGTTCCAAATCACATTCAAGGTAATCATATAAGTAAGAGAATCACATTGGATAGTAGACATGAATAAACTATTAAACCAAACAATGTGGTCAAGAGTATTGTATTAGAGAAAGACCATATTGCATTGTAATCCTAAACTGAATAGGTTCTCCACATTTTCTGATTAGCTTGAGTAGCCATGACATACTGCTAGGTGTCACTCATGGTTTGTGGAAGCCTTAAAAGTGAGTAATCACTAAAGGGAGAATTGAAAGTATGTTCACAATCGATCGTTAAGAGTAACAATCTTCCACTGCCTCGCTAAAAGGAACCTAATGGATCGTACATCGTGTAAGGTAGAGATTGAAGAAACAATGGAGATGAGTAAGGATAATTAAATGGTTTAATTATTTATGGCTAGGATTAATTAATATGTTAATTAATCAAGCGAATTCAAAAGGTAACTCCCAAAACAACCTATTTAATTTGGGATTAATTGCCATGTTAACTGCAATATATTATTTCACATAATATCTTGCAATTATTCTCCAATTACACCATATATGGCCAGCCACTATTCTCCAAATAGGGCCAGCCACTCTTCTATAAATAGCCCTATTATCCCACTAAAAAGAAAAGCCATTTGCTACCCATAAACTCCTAAACACATTCTTTTTCAGAATTCTAACTTTGGCATCGGAGATTCTTCGCCCAAAGGCCCCCACCATTCATCTTGGGCGCGTGAGGCTTTTGGCCTTAATCTTAGGTGTTATTATTTTGCAGGTGCATTCAAAGTTTCTCATTTCTCAATCGTTTGTAAATTTTTCGTACTTTCTTATTCCTAGAATTTTTTAATTCTTTGAATAGAGGTAAGGAAAAAAAAAAAATACAATGACAGGAAATTCAGAAACCATGACAAACGGAACTTCTTACGTTCAAAGATCTGTATCGAATGATGAAGGACGATAGGTAGCCCTACCACGGAGATCCAAGAGGCTTAACATGATGGCAAGATGAGCAACTTTTCCACAACGGAGCACCACCACCATGGCAGCCACGAAGACCACCGTGGCAGTAGGGAGTAGGTCCGCTCACTGGCAGCAAGCCTACAGAGAGCAGGGAGCAGCTGCACTAGTAGCCCAAGCAGCCCACGTCGCAAGGTAACCCGAGCCAGACCAGTTACGAGCCGACCCAAGTAGCGCAGATCTAAAGCACATCATAGGCCCAAGCCACACCAACAATCCTTTTGACTTAAGCCGTTGCCCCAACAATGCATATCTAATGCGCTTCCAGCACCGCACCGCTCTCATGCTCCTACACGTCCAACCTCTTCCATCCCAAATGGTGAGTAACATTTGTCTTGACATGTCATAGAGTTAACAAGCACCCTCGCGTAGCAGATGACCTTGGTGAGTCAGCTTTTGCAGCGCATCGAGATGTAGGGTGCCCCAGACGAGGTATCCCGAAGTAGGACAAGGGCAGACAACAAACCTCTTCAGCAACATCCTGGCATGCAGCCCTTCGACCAGTAATAAATGAAGCATTTTAGCAGTGTACACTCCCGTCTGGGCCTTTGAGATAGCGTATACTCTCATCTTAGCACGCGGAGGAGCGTGCACTCCCGGTTAGACCCATGGACGATGATACATTCACAGTTGAGGCCACACTTCGATAATCAACATGGACAACCTTCCAAGAAAAGTGTTCATTTGCGGCTAGGCCAACAAAGAGCATCATCCACCTCATATCCAAGTAGGCAGCACAGCAGACGAAGAGAAGCAGTAACTCAATCTAGCTCAAATTCAACCAGCAGCCTGTGAAATACTCGCTCGCCTGCCAAGAACGTACCACATTCACCGCTACCATGGCATAGACGAGCCAAGCACAGGGAAGAGCAGCTTAGGCCAACAAGTCACGACCAGGGGCAATCAGAAGCTCTGTTGCCTTAGAGAGGCAAATTCAGGAAAAAGTTGAGAGGCTCCTTACTGCATGATTGTATGATTTCTAATACAACAAAGTTATTGAGAAAACGCTCTGACAAGACATGACCAACATAAACTAGTCACATTTCATTGACAAGATCGAGCAGACGGAACCATCCCATATACATTAGAGGATACAATGACTATTTCTGTTCTGACAAACGCAGCAACTCAACCTAATCTCGCGTAGGGGGCAAACAGGTACCACAAAGACACACCAGCCTAACCACCAAGAACCAGGGGCATGTCTTATTTTCATCACAACTCCGAGCTTAAAGTTGTGCTTACCTGTTCCACGGCTTCTAGCCGCCCTTGATCTATCACCATGGCTCATAACCATGCTAATCTTGCACCACAGCTTCTAGTCGTGCCACCTTGCAACTTCTATTTATGCCGACTAAGCCCACAACACTTTAAACTTCAAAGCATCCAACGATAGAGTAGAATACGAGGCCTTACTAACAGCCTCTGTTAGCAAAAGACTTAACGGTGTAGAAGCTTGCAATCCATTCAAATTCTCAGCTGACCATTAACCATACCTCAGAAGAACAAATGATAAAACATCTAAGGATGACATAATACTTGGAAAAGGTCCAGGAACAACTTACTGTGCTTCCCACGTACACCCTTACGTGGGGTCCACAAATAGTTCGAAGTCTAAAGCAGTTCGCCAAACAAAACCTCACAGGCTAAGGATTATTTCAGTTGTCCAGCAATCCAGCTTTCCTCAGCTGGGCTCACGACAATGACTTCCATGCTCTCTAGTGAGATAGGGTAAACCAATTCCCCGACACCCATATGGGTTTGCTTTCCAGTACGCGAGGGTAAACTAATTCCTCTCTAGTGCAAGAGGGTAAACTAATTCCCCAACACCCATTTGGGTCTGCTCTCCAGTGCAAAAGGATAAACTAATTGCTCTCTAGTGCGAGAGGGTAAACTAATTCCTTGATACCTATCTGGGTCTGCTCTCCAATGCGAAATGACAAACTAATTGCTCTCCAGTGCGAGAGGGTAAACTAATTCCCCGACACCCATCTGGGTCTACTCTCCAGTATAGGAAGATAAACTAATTGCTTTCTAGTGCGAGAGGGTAAACTAATTCTCCGATGCCCATCTAGGTCTTTTCTTCAATGGAATGGGACAAACTGCCAATGAATTTCCACACAACTACTCATTTTGATGTGATTAGTTAACGAATTTCATATTCCACAAATTTTTATCATGTTGTGATGTAGGCCACATAGCTCAAAAGATCAAATACTTAAAGACCAACTAAGCAGTAAATGGTCAGGGGCAGTAGCCACTTCACATTTAACAGTTTGCTCATCCGACACTTCATCTTCAGCAGCTCTGATCTTGGTAACTCCGTCCTCAATTGCATTGCTCCATCTATGGCACTTGAGAAATCAAACTTGCGTAGTTTCCTCATTCTTTGCAAGCATCACAAACAAGGCAGTCCAAACCGTGGCCCATGCCACACCATTTCCTTGACCCATGCCAAGCTAGCCCTTGGTTCTAGTCAAGCCAAGTATCACAAGTCATGTCCCCTACCACACCACCTTTTTCGCCTATGGTGAGCCAACTTTTGGCCCTTGCAAGCCAACGTGTCATATCACCCCGATAGTTGCCCCGTGGCAGCATCACACAAGAAGAAGACAAAGAAAATTAAGCTTTTCTTACATTGGTGTGGCATAGAAAAGACAAAGAAATCAACGAAAGACGGTTCTTTGCACGGGCAAGTGAAGAAGAATGCTAGGGGAAGGGGAATAAATATCCTTTAGCTTTCTCTCTTTCTTGCAGGGATAAATAATTGCTCTCTGAAGTTGATTTAATCCCCCACTTAAGGTAGGATTAAATAAGCTTTGGAGGCGATTTATTTCCCTTTCCTACAAGAATTTAATTCCAAGTCCAAGTGGGAATCTGCGTCAAAGTTGGAGATCTTTACACCTGTTGTCTTTTTCCTACGAACAGCCCAGTAGGTGTGGGGGCATTTGTGGAGCAAAAAATAATCAAGAAAATTATGGAGGTGACATGTGGACTTTTGGGTTAAAAGGACAAAATTACCATCGAGGCAAATCGGGATTCCCACGCACATGCAACATAAAATAATGCCTCAATCAAGGAAGTGTCAAAGGTGATCAAAATGATATTTATTCAATTCCCTCTAATCTTAGGTGTTATTGCTTTATAGGTAGGGATGGTTTACGGTTACGGAGAGTGGGTAACCATGGTTATTTACCCATAACCGTTTATGTTTATACCCACATAACTATTTACCCGTTAGGTAATTGCATAAACGGTTATACCCATACCCATAACCGTTTATAAATGGTTAACCATACCCATAACCGTGTACCCATTTAACCATAATCATTTACCTGTTTTTGAACCCGTTTATCCTTTTTTTACCCATTTACCCCTTTTTCACCCGTCTACATGTTTGTTTTTTTTTTTAACAACTTGAAAATTACAAAAGAAAAATTTGTAATAATTTTCGTTTCTGACAATTAAACACCGTTATAGGTACATTTTAGCATGCATCAAGATGCCTAATTTAGTATCTTAGCTAATCCTAAATGAAAGAGAGGCGTTTGGTCCTCTGCTGCTGAGTTGTCTTTGGCATGAAATGGAACACAATCAAACTCAAATAACAAAATGAAATGGAAATTGTCAAGGCAATATAAATTATCCATGTAAATGGGAACCATGTAATCCAAGAGTTTAAAAAAGCACTGTATACAAAAGCACATCCATGATATAAATGCTCACATATTAGGATCTTTTCCTGATCTTTAAAAACTGATCCTACTGAGCAGGTAATCGTGACCAATGAAATTTGATCTAACGGCTACAATTATTATAACTTTTAAAAGGCCCCCATGTTTGCAGTCGTTGGATTAAATTTCAACGGCCATGATTGCCTGCTCATCAAGCTCAGTTTTTAAGGGTCAGGAGAGGATCCTGATCCTAAATGCTCCATGTTTCAGAATATTTGTTCCTAGGTTATGAGCGAAACATACTTCTTCGAAGTTATTATAATACTTGTCAGCCAAAACTAGAATAATCGATGTGGAGATTTTGATTCATGAGTTACTGATTAATATTCTTTTTTACATTAAACAAACTTTTATTAATGAAAAAAATACTACAATAAAGGTGAACCAAGTCGTCAATGAGAGATAGATGAGCTGCGAAGATGAGAGAAAGGGTAGCGAGGAAGGAAAGATAAGCGGGGGACGGGACGTTTGAGACTCTAAGTCTGGCTGAGAGATTGAAAATTTGACCGCTAGATGCAAAATGAGATCCTTTTTCGTCCAAAGGACGATGATGAAGAGATTTTAAAGCCTGAAGTTCCTTATTTAAGAACAATAAGCGCTTTATTGTACTTAGCTCAATGCACTAGACCCGACATCTCTTTCGTTGTTAATCTTTTGGCAAGATACAGTAATGCACCGACGTGCAGACTGGACTGGTGTTAAAGACATCTTCCATTACCTTAAGGGTACTATGGATCTAGGCTTGTTTTATCCCTACGGATCCTCGAGTGATGTCGCACCCCATTATCTCAAGTCGATTCTTACCTTCTTGGTTATGTCGATGCTGGTTACTTATCTGACTGCACAAGGCACGTTCTCAAACGGGTTATGTCTTTACCATTGGAGGCACCACAATCTCTTGGAGGTCACCTAAACAGACCTTAGTTGCCACTTTGTCTAACCATGTTGAAATTTCACCTTACACAAAGCAACTCGGGAATGCTTCTAGCTGAGAGCAGTTGTGGGCCATATTTGAAGCTCATGCTGTCTTTACCCTATCATTGATGTTCTGACGACAATCTATAAAGACAATGCAGCATGCATCAAATAGCTTAAGAAGGGTTACATCAAAGGAGGACCAAGCACATCATGTCCAAGTTCTTCTTCTCACATCAACAATAAGAGAATCAGAAGATTGAAGTCACATAAATCTGTTCTCATGACAATCTGGCCGACCTCTTCACCAAATCACTACCGAAAGTGACGTTTCAGAAGCTTATTCAAGGAATAGGTATGCATAAACTTTCTGAGTTGTAACATTGTTAGTTTTATTTGGAATTATGTCAAACTCAGAGGAAGTATCATGAAGTATATTTGTTTAATCTTAATGTACTCTTTTTCCCTACGATTCGAAGCATTTTTCGCACTGGGTTTTTGCTACCTAACGAGGTTTTGATGAGGGACCCACCTTGGGTTGATCATATCCCTGATGACATCCAGTAAATGTTTCATTTGACTTTACATTTTCTCATGCATTTTCCTTAAACTATGAGGTTTGTTCCTACTCGGGTTTCAGCATAGCCATTGGGTTTTATGTGAGGCTTAGTTCCATATGAAAGTTCCTACTTTACTTTGAGACTAGCGTGTTCCCAGAATCAGTGCCGAGAAGTCGACTTTCTCAACTCTACATGATGCTGAATCTACTTGAGTATTTACACACTCAAGAGTCAGTGATAAACTTTGTATTTAAGTGTGACTGTGTAAATCCTAGATTAGATTTTACTCTAGCTAGTCTTCCCTATTAGGACTTGTATTGGAGGAGGATTCTTCCCTCTCTTATTTTTATAAATAAAGGCACTGCGTAGGGGCTATAACAACATCCTCTACACAAAACTACAAACACATCTCTTTATTCTCTCTCTGTGCCGCCGGCCCTCTCTCTCCCTTGTCAAATAAAATAAGCCACAACAAATTTCTCTTCTTTTTTTTCTTTGGATAAACGATAGATTTGTTAGATTAAATGTTAGATTAGGGAGACGACATGATTCAAACCCATACCGTAGTGTAAGGGAAACACTCCTCTCCACCTATTAAAATAATAATTCTTTCTAATGAGTTTGGTTGACCATATTAGTAAATTTTATTGTATTATACAGCTCAAAATTCTATACTATATTCAACAGCTCAAAATTACTTGGTGATTCTATACTATATTCAACAGCTCAAAATTCAGTGCAAAACAAAATTATATTGTATTATACTTGGTAACCCTTCCGTTGGGCTAGGTAAATTGCTAATCAACAATAATATAAGTCTTGTAATATTAATTATAGTATGTGTGGTTGTGTAACCATTAGTAGATTGTATTTTTATTTTGAACAAATGATATTATCTACACTAAAGGGGAGGGGGTGAGTTTAGTCTCACAATGGCCTAGTAATAATGTGGTTCAAATTCGTCTTTGACGAGAACTGAATCTAAGATCTCTCACTTACAAGTGAAAATGAATACCCCTAGACCGTGATACTAAGTGGCTAGTAGATTGTATTTAAGATACTAGAGCATCTTATCCCTTTATAAGTGAATTGCTTGCAAGCCAGTTATCTTATCCAATTTACTATAAATAAAGACACATGCGATGGGAAACAAGCATAATAGAAATTCATCAGCCCTTTTTTTCCTCTCTACCGCACTCTCTCTCTCTTCAGTAAAATAGGCTACAATACGTTATTAACATGCTTCTGACGCTACGCTAAGGAACTGAAGGATATTTTATTACAAACACGTCCACAAGATTCATCATCGCATTCCATGTTCTTCTAAAACATGATCTTGATGTTGATATTTTTCAGTCTGATTGCATGAAACATTCATCATTGAGCATGAACACTAATATTTTATTACCAAGTTATATATTCTACTCAAATTATTGTTCGCAATTATATTACGTTACTGCTGTTATGATTTTGGTGAACTGAATCTATGTGAATAATCAACAAAAAATGAACAAAAAAACCTTAATCGAGTGAGCCAAGCCTAAACTCGTGCCATGTCGAGCCGAGTCGCCGCCAAACCCATAATCCATTGGACCGAAACAACGTCGTTCTTGCTTCATACCTAACCTTCGATCCCTACAACCATACCGATCTTTTGCAACTTCCTCCAATAATTTACATTCATCCCTCATCTTCAAGGAAATGTTTCCATCATGGAAACATGAGATTCTATATAAATCTTGCAAGGATTCGGGCTTTGAAATCGTCGTTATCGTGATTCTCACATCAAGAACTCTCTGTCACGAAAACAAGGGTTCCAGTCGAAATCCCTCCAACATCATTTGTGTTTGTGTCTGTGGACCGCTGCCTGCAGCGGCTTTTGGTTGAGGTTTCCCAACGAAACCCAAACCCATTTTTTGAATTTGGGCTTGGTTTTTTATTTCGGCCTCCAGCCCAAAATGTGAAAAATAAACATTGTTAATTCACGGCTGTATTTAATTTAGCCTGTATAAAATCCTAAAACCTATTTCGCAAGATTTGGTTTTGATTTTTACTTTTTTAGCCCATTTGGACCTGACTTTTATCAACCCACCTATTCCCACTAGTTGGCCCCTAGCCTAGCTGATTAAAATAATAATTTAAATTTGCTCCTGAAGCTCCACGTTCTTCTAGAACTGTTCCCTATACTTTCACACAAAGGGTCCCAAAGCTACCCACTTTTATTTGATTTTCAATTAATTCAGGGCTGTATTTAATTTAGCCTGTATAAAATCCTAAACCCTATTTCGCAAGATTTGGTTTTGATTTTTACTTTTTTAGCCCATTTGGACCTGGCTTCTATCAACCCACCTATTCCCACTAGTTGGCCCCTAGCCTAGCTGATTAAAATAATAATTTAAATTTGCTCCTGAAGCTTCACGTTCTTCTAGAACCGTTCCCTATACTTTCACACAAAGGGTCCCGAAGCTACCCACTTTTATTTGATTTTCAATTGCTTTATATATATATGCATTTGGTTGCAGATACTATGAACCTAAGGTTCATACATCTGATTTGAATATGAAGTTTCGAATAAAGTGTCATAGAAACCCGAATTTTTCATAAAACATACACCCATGGAACCCAAAGTTTATCATGCTAAATTTAAACCGAAACATGTCTATAGAACCTGAATGTTATGTTTTTTTAATATGGACGTTTTTTTCCCATAGTATTGACCATGATCTTCCTCATTCTATTGCAATAACATGCCGAACCTTAACAAACTTGACTTTATCGATGTGAAAGTCTTTGGAAGAAATCACCTGAAGTGAGTCCAGCTCCACCTCACTGCAAAGAGTTTCAAGGCCATCATAGAAACTGAAACGAATAACTCGGTTGGCTTCTTGAGAAATCAAGCGCCATGATCTCATCCGAAGACATATGCACGATGCACTGCAGATTGAGTACCTCACTAAAGAGGATCCAAGAGCTTTATGGCTCACTCTGAAAGACCATTTCATCATAAAATAATAAAAAATAATAATAATAAAAGAAGATGTTTTCTTACCTAAAGTAAGACAGGAATGGCAACAGTTGTACTCCCAAGATTTCAAGTCTATGAATGAATACAATTCAGACGTTTGTCGACCAATCACTCCTCAAGAGGACTTGACTAAATATGATCTCTTGAACAAATCCTATTCAAATTTCCATGCCACCAATATTGTCCTAAAGCACTACGCTTGAAACATATGCAAATATATCTTAAGGCCTAAATGGGCGCAAAAAGTGTTAATGCTGTGGCGATGGGCCCAGTAATAAGCTAAAGGCTTAAGGTTGACAGAGCAGAGGCCCACCCAAGGTAGGAAATCTAACCCCAAAGTGTGATTCCCTAGCTCCCAAGGCTTTCAACTTCATAAATAAGGGTAAAGAAACTATCACTAGAGAAGCAGATATGTATTACCAATGTGGTTCCCAAGATCATTGGTCCTGCCTTTGCAAGCTTATGTTCACATTGTTGCTGAGTACCATTCACGTTACAAAGCCATGAAAACTAACTTTGTTCAAGTGGATAATACCAAAGGTACTACTATGGAGATTTCTAATTTTCAAGAGGCATATGCATATATGGAAGATTAGAACTTTTAGACATGGGCCAACATGCGGTCAAGTTCCCCTTAATGGCCAAATTCCCCAAGTGGATGAACCCCACCCCACCCTTTATTTTAACTTTTTAGTTGAAGTTTTGAACAATTTTCCTTGGTTTTGGATTATTTGTTGGTGTTTGTTTTAAAAATTACTTTAAAAATATTATTTATCGAATGATTAATTGAATGATGAAATTAAAAATCTTCCTTATACATGTGAAAGTTTGAATTAATTTACTCTTAGGTATGTCTTGTGTGGAAGTTAGTTGTCTGACAAATAGTGCAACTATGCACACCATCTTGCGTGAACGCCACTATTTTACTAACTTCATGCCTAATAATTCACATCTAACAAACCTTTTAGGCCTATCCAACCTGATTGAGGGGTATGGCATTGCCCATATTATGTTGTCCAATAGTACTGAATTAACCAAAAATGCACTTTACTCAACCCATTCTAGAAGAACGCTGTTGATCTCCAAAGATATTCGAGGTAGTAATTATCACGCTAAAACCACTTAAGAAAATGAAGTTGAATTTCTTTCATCACTTCATATGAATATGCCCAAAAGCATATTCCTGAAAAGATTGAGCGCCTTCCGAATGGTTTGTATGTCAGAACCATCGCGCCTTAGAGGCCTAAAGGCCTTACATTGAAAAACGATGTTATGACATCGCTTGGGACATCCAGGAACTTCAATAATACCCTGCACCCTTAAAGATACTCACTGGTATCCGCTCTAGTAAGCACATCTTTCTTGGTTGCGCATCTTGCAAACTTGTTCTTTGGGTAAATTTATTACTCAACCATTTTCGATAAAAGTTCGAAAAGACCCTCCAACCTTTCTTCAGCAGATTCAATAGGACATTTGTGGGTCTATCCAATAAACCAGTGGACCATTTTGTTAATCATGGTGTTGGTTGATGCATTCAAACATTGGTCACATGTTTACTTACTCTCTACAAGCAATGTTGCATTAGCGAAACTCCTGGCACAATTATTAAACTTAGGGCTAACCACCCTGATTATCCGATTAAGTAGATTCGACAGAATAATGGTGGAGAGTTTACGTTACAGACTTTCGACAATTGTTACATGACAGTTGGGATTGAAGTTGAACATCTTGCACCCCATGTTCACATCTAAAATGGCTTAGCAGAAGCGTTCATTAAACGCCTCCAATTGATTGCTTGGACCTTGGCCATCGCACCAAGCTTCTAAAATCTACCTGTGGCTCAGCCGTTGTAATACAAATGATGAAAGTGTTATTCAGAATGATAGGGCGTAAATAGGTGGTTTTTTAAGTCCGCTATCAAATCTCAAGGCTTAACCTTATGCAAGCAGTGAAAACTACCAAGCTAGAGTACGGTCGGGGTAAAGGGAAACCTGGTGAATCGATGAAATGTGTAGAAATAGGAAAGAACTTCGACGACAAAAGCACTCTACTACGGTAACTAGTAGGGAGAAAATTGATACTTTTAGCTTAAAATGATTTTCACCAATCAGAGCATTTCGGAAATCCTCCCCACTCCTATACCAATGTTGAATGGTGGTATTACTTCCTAAAGTCGAGTTGTTGTGCTTGTGAAAATAACGTGTGGGTCTGCGTGATTAATCATCCCCAAAACTGTTCTTCATAGTGATGTGCCGACACAAGCGGTTCTCTTTTAAGATATCCCCAAATGTAGAGTTTGTACTCTATTTTTTGTAGGATCATAGTAGGAAGAACCATCGTATGAGATGCACCATCTAAGTGAAAGAAAAAAAATCAATCTGCTTGGAAAAAAAAATCAATCTGCTTGGGAAAAATTAGGTCACAAGGTATTCGCCCTAATTAAATAAAAGTTATATCGTACGAAAAAGAAGGGAATCATATTCGTGAACATATGAGCATTTGCGACCGTTTACAAGAGTTAATATGAAAACAAACAATTCCAGATGCCTTCAGAAATAACCCATTAAATAAGTAAAGGAGAACGGGCAATATTCGTGGACCAAGAAGACCAACTTTCATTCAAGAAAGAGCACTATTGACAACAACAGGCCAGGAATGACATACGTTACAAAAAGTTGATTATCGCATGTTTTTAGAGGCCATACTTGACCCATCCGGCCCCTTAAACTCGCGACTTTAACAAATAAAATAGACTATTCCACAACATTTCCTCATGTCGCGGCCATCTCTAGATCAAATATAACTGGTTGAAGAAAAATAAAACATCAATGAATGATTAAGCAAGACTTTGCCTTGGAGACCAACGAAATGTGACCTAGAAGCTTTATTACACAAAAGATCTTTGAATACTACTTGCTTTCGCTTCCCTGCTTGCTTTTGCTATCACCTTAACAATTAGCCATGTTGGTTTGCCTGACACCCATTGCCACTCAATCTATTTCAACGTTACAGTTGGTTACTGGGTACAAGCCTGACGTCTAGCACTTACTTGCTTTTGGGTGTGTTGTTTATGTGCCAATAGCGCCGCCACTACGTACTAAAATGGGTCCTTGGAGAAAAACGGAAATTTATCTATATCAGTTATGGTTCACCATCAATTATTCACTACCTAAAGCCCTTGACAGGCGATCACTTTACAACTCGCTTTGTGTGTATTCTCATTTTGATAAAATAGTCTTCCCATAGTTAAGGGGAGATAAGAACATTAATATTCCTCAAGAATTTGCAAATTGTTGTGGATTAATCCCATTGTGTCTCATCTAAATCCTACATTGCACAGTTTGAAACTTAAGTGCGGCATATTTTAGATTTACATAGCATTGCTCAAAGGATGCCAGGTGCTTTTAATGATCTAGAGAAAGTGATAAGGTCGCATATCCCAGCTGTAAAAGTGCCTGCAAAGATAAATGTGTCATGCATACATCGAAACATTGCCTTGAAATGACAAGTTGTTCTTGAAAGACAATTGGCTGCCCTTATTGCGTGACCCCGTAAAATTGCGCTAGCCAATCATCAGCTCCTACCCTGAAGCGTGGCAGACCTGTTGATTCAAAGGATTCATAACCTCGAAAGAGGAAACCCACGACACACATTAGTGAACCTAGTTTGAATCATACCATCACTAACTCATCCATTCCAACGCATGAGATTATTCTAGATTATGGAAGCATCCTTGAATAGATGAATCCGCCTCTTGAGAGTCGTGAGATTTAGGTCCATTATGCAAGCATGGATGTACTTTGGAACCAGAATGAGATGATAGTCGATGATGCATTTGCATACACAGTAACTACTGATATCATGTTGAATGATGACATTGGACCGTGTTCTATTAATGAATGTTGACATAGAACTAATTGGTTAAATTGGAGACAAACAATCCAGGTTGAACTTGATTCACTTACGAAAAGTAAAGCGTTTGAGCCCGTAGTTCCTACACCTCCACATGTGAAGCTCGTTGGCTAAAAGTGGGTTTTGGTAAGGAAGAGTAATGAGAATAATGAGATAGTGTGACATATGGCACACCTCGTGGTGCAAGGCTTCTCTCAACACCTTGGAATAGATTACGAGCAGACATATTCTCCCGTAAAGGATGTTATAACTTTCTGCTACCTTATTAGTTTGGTGGTTTGTGATAAAACTGAATGTGCAGCTTATGGATGTGGTAATTGTATCTCTATGGGGATCTTGATACATAAATCTAAATGAAAGTTTCTAAAGGACTTACATTGACTGGATCAAATAGTTCTAGACCACGGATCACCCTCTCAATTAGATTGAGGCAGATGTAGTATAACAATCTGAGTGAGTATTTGATTAGTCAGGGATATGTGAATAATGAAATATGCCTATGTGTGTTATCGAGAAGTCACATTCTAGATTTGCTATAGTTTCAGTTCATGTCAATGACATGTATCTCATTAGAACTTCTGAAAAGCTTGAGAAAATTGTCTCGCTCAAGGCACGTTCTCAAACGGGTTATATCTTTAACATTGGAGACACTGCAATGTCTTGGAGGTCAAATAAATTGAACTTAGTTGTGATTTCCTCAAACCAAACTGAAATTCTCGCCCTTCATGAAGCTACTCGTGAATGCTTCTAGCTTAAAGCCGTTATTGAGCATATTTGAAACACTTGTGGACTTTCTTCATTCGTTGACGTACCTACAACAATCTATAAAGACAACGGTGCTTGTGTTGGCCAAATTAAGAAAGAATACATTAAAGGAGACAACACCATGCATATTGCGCCGAAATTCTTCTTTTCACATCAGCAACACAAGCATTAGAGGATTGAAGTGATAGGAGCACATTTATGCGACTGAGTTAGCTTGTTCTCATGCATTTATGTTGTTATTTCTTAGTTAATTATGTATTTTAAGCTATTTTCGTGTGTTTGTAGGTCCATAGGCCTTATGAAGCAATAAGATGCATTTTGGAGCAGTTTTGGGCTTGGAATGAATAGCACATGCATGGAGCAAGGTGGATGGCTGAAATTGAAGACTAAAGAGGCTAGGAATGTGTTAAAGAGAAAGAAGAATTAATGTAAAAAGGACAAAGAGCTCAGCCACAAAGGGGTGTCACTCCACCATTCACCTTTCGATCATTGCCGTGCACCACCATTGCACTCCCTTTGGATTCCTATGCCGTGCATCATCATCCATGTTCCCTCCATTGACTCATTTGTTTCATCATTCCACCTCCCTTGCCTTTCTCTACCATGTGCACAATCATTCATGTTCCCTAGCTGCAACACCACTCTATTTTGCCCCCATGCTTTGCATCATCACTTCACTTTGAATCATTTCAAACACCACTCATTGCACTCAATTGCTACACCATTCCTTGTTCCCTCCATCATTTCAGATTTCATGCATCATTACATTGAATCATTGCACTCAATTGCTACACCATTCCTTGTTCCCTCCATCATTTTAGATTTCATACATCATTACATTAAATCATTGCACTCAATTGCTACACCATTCCTTGTTCCCTCCATCATTTCAGATTTCATGCATCATTGCACTCAATTGCTACACCACTCCATGTTTGATAGGAGCATATTTATGCGACTTAGTTAGCTTGTTCTTGTGCATTTATGTTGTTATTTCTTAGTCAATTATGTATTTTAAACTATTTTCGTGTGTTTGTAGGTTCAAATAACAAAGTTAGCAACAAAGTGCTATTTAGAGCATTTTGGAGCATTTTTGGGCCAAGATTGGATAGTGCAAGCATGGAGACATCCACTCATTACCAAACATCCATCCACTACACACCTATTACCAAACATCCATCCACTACACCCATTACATCCACTCATTACCAAACATCCACCCACTACAGCCATTACATCCACTCATTACCAAACACTCATCCACTACACCTATTACATCCACTCATTACCAAACATCCATCCACTACACCCATTACATCCACTCATTACCACAACATACACCACTACCACCTTAATTAGATGGTGGTCCTCTCCCTAGCCTATAAATACATCCACCCTTCACCATAACAAGGGAGAGGAGAAAAGATCCATCAAAAGACACTACATTCACATCTCACAACTCCATACACTTACACTTTCAATCCTTGGCCGGGAGAACACAATCCACCCATCCACCCTTCACCATAACTCACATATATCCATCCACCACCATAATTTACCACTCATCCATCAAACCACACCTTGTGCCGCAACAAAGAGAAGAAGGAGGACCCTTGGATGTGCTTGCCATTCAAGTTGGATTGTTGGAGCGTTTTTAGGTGTTTTCATTCTTTTGTTTTCAATGTCTAAATTTGTTTATCTTTGCTTTGTGAGTATGAGGAACTAAACCCCCCTTAGCTAGAGGGGAATTCGAAACCATGTTCATGCTTGCAATATGATTTGATTACCTTGAGTTGTGATTTTATAAGTTGTGAATTCAATTTGTTTAACTGCTTGATTGATAACTTATTCATGTATGTTTATTAAGAGTGCACATTTAGTTTGCATGCATGAATATGATGCTAGAGTATAAGGGAGTTTCACCTAATAGTTACAAACTTATATTCACAAGTAGTGGAGGTCGCTTATAAACGATCGCGTTAAATAAATTCTTGGCAGGAGTTTCATGCTCATCATAGTCGAATGCCTCGTCAATACTTATAGTTTTCATAATGCTTAATGATCTTTGATTATATCTTTATTGTGCTATTCACGTAAAGAACTTTTGAAGAATGGTTGAATTGTTGTATGCGTTTTCCCATCCAATTCAATAACTTAAGGAGAACTTGAAGGTTAATTTAAGTGGACTTAATTAACCTGGGGTGTTGAGTTTCATGATTGATCGAAAGAACAACTGAAAATTAGTTTATGTGCAAGTATGTCATGTGTGGAGAAGAACCTCCTAGCTAGCCTTCCATCCATTCAATTTACTCAAATTCGTGCAGATTTCATTAGTTCATTAATTTACTTGTTTTGTTTTCAAATTCGTCAAAACCAAAACCCCCTTTACTTTAAAGTGTTTTATTAGTTAAAATCTGTTTTGATTTGTGTTTTTAGGTGTCCCAAAAGTGTGTTAGAGTCCAAATCTACCTAGTTTGTGTTTTTAGGCAGATTTGGGCTTTTTTTAGCTTGTTTTGAGTCCTTTGAGTTTGTTTTAAGTTCTTTGAGTCTAGTTTAGTGTTTTTAACTTTGTTTATATGTTTTTAAGTCAGTTTAGAGGTTTTAGCAAGCCCTCCTAATCTCCAGTTTAGAACGATCCCTACTTGCATTTATACTACAATTTGACAACAAGAGGGTTTAATTTGTGTGTTAAGTTAATTTTCGCATTAAATTTTTGGCGCCGTTGCCGGGGATTAGCAACTTTGCTAATCCCCCGTTGTTTCTTTTTCATGTTTTTTTGTTTTAGTTACTGACTTTGTTTCTATTTGTGTCTTTTATTTTTACTTATGATATTTTATTTAGTTTTGTTTCCTTGATTTCAAGTACTAGAGAAGTAAGACATGGATTTGCTACCATTCAAGCTCAATTGGTGAAACTTACTTCTCAATTGTCACAATATGCCGAAAGGACCACAATGCAAAATGTCCCTACAGATGGTGTGTCCTATGGGCAAGGATATCCAACTCATCAATGTTCTTAATTCGTTGCGAATGAAGATGCTTGGGGTTATCAAGGCCATAGCCAATCAGGGGACAACATGTTTTCCAACACTTACCATTTGGATTGGAGAGATTATTCAGATTACATGTGTGGAGAACCGCAACAATTCCAACAAGATGGATATTGGCAGCAAGAAGAGAAGTTCTATCACTGGCCATATGAACCATCACAGCCACCACAACAATCTGCCCAATTCAATTCAGGTAAATCTTTGGATAATGATATGTTTAATAAGTTACTCACCTCTTTGAACCAGGATGTAGAAAACCGAAACAAAGAGGTGAAAAATCAAGCCAAGAAGACAGGCGAATTGGAAAAGCAATTTGGGCATATTATGGAGTTCACGGCACAAATTCAAGAGCAAAGTGAATTCTCCAACTCAACTGTTGAAAATTTGAAGGAAGATTTTGAAATCCATGATGCTATCACTTCGGGAAGTGCTATGGAGGTTGGAGGTGAACCCAAGACATCTAAACCAAGCCAAAACATAGATGAACAACTGCTGCTCGAAGAAGAGGAGAATAACAAGGCCACGGCAAGGGAAGAACCACCCTTGCCGCAGCTTCATATGCCCTCTATGCCGTCCACTACAACCAAGGTAAGCCTAAATTCAATTTGTCCTGACCCCGTTTCACCAAATGTCCTTATTCCTTGCAGGATCATGCAATCTAAGGAAGAAGCGGGTGAGAAAGGCATATTCGAAACCTTTCCAAAAAATCAAGAGCAAGAAGTGGATGGGGAATGTCTAGAATTCATCAAAGAAGATACACTTGAGACAAAAATTCCCAAAGAAGTTGGATTGTATGACACGGGACAAGTCATAACTCTCAAAACACCAAATCTGGCCAAGTCCCATATCTCTGCAACCTTCAAAGATGTGGTGTTCGTAATTGAGTTTATGTTGGAGCAAGCAAGTAAGCCATCTTCTCCAACTTCAATTTTATTATATACTAACTTGCTGATTTTGATGATTCAAGCACCTACACTAGAATTTAAACTATTGCCGGATCATGTCAAGTATCACCGTCCATTCAAGGATCAATTCCATGCTATGGGCCCTATCCAAGTTTAGAAGGAAGTTTCGTTCGGCTGGAAGACGTTAAAGCAAGTGCTTCTTAGGAGGCAACCCATGTATTCAAATAAGGAATTTTTTGAATCGCTCCACAAGCAGTTTTGCGTTTCTAAAAACCTTCCCTTTTCTGCAGTTTTATTTTGCCATGATTATCATTTTTATTTGTTCCTTGTTTAATTGTTTTTGGTGTGGGTTTTTTTTTGAAACACTGACAGATATCCAAGGTATTTTGACATTCATTTTCATGAAAAAAAAAGGAACATTAAGCAGAAAAATACAAGAGGGAGCCTTCACAAAGGCTGCTTAGGAGAAGTCTCAGTAGTTGACGGAGCCTCAGTAGTCGGCGGAGCCCCAGAAGGAGGAGGCATCAGAGGTTGAACATTTGGAGCTTCATTACGCGGTATATCCCCAGAAGACGAAGGCAAATGCTGTTGGAACAAACTCACAAACCTCTGATGATCAAGTAAAATCTGACCATCAGATTCCTACATCTGGTCAATCTTCCTCTTCATGTTTGTAGCATAGTTATGTGCAAGCTTGTGCAACTGTTTATTCTCATGCTTGAGCCCTCTAATCTTCTGTTTGAGACTCATCACTTCAGCCGCCAATGATTCAACTTGACGAGTTCGAGCAAATAGGCGTTGGGCCATATTAGACACAGAACCTGCACACTGCACACTGAGAGCCAAAGAATACTTAACAGCCAACTCATCAGACCATTTGGCAAGTAGTCTGTTATGTTTGGGAGTGACAAGGTTCCTGGCCACTACCGGAGCTGTCATATCATTCTTCATCACCGAATCCCCAACGGTAAGGGGACCAGTAGGGGATATGAAGGATGTGCGCCATATGTTGTCTGGAGAAGGCGGGACTGCCTCTTCACCAAGGTTCAAGTCAAAACGACGGTCGGAGGGGCTAGATATTTTCAAAGGTGTTAAAGAAAGAAGAGGTTGGACAAGTCAAGATCGTAGAAGTGCAAGAAGAGAGTTTCTACAAGCAGAAATTCAAGTGTGTTTTGAACGTCCTGCGTACCTCTATAAAAATCAGCACTCGACGGGATTTCAGAGATCGAAGAGGCGTGCTCAGAAATCGAAAAAGCCAACTCAAAAATCAAAGAGGCTAGCTTTCTCAAAAGCTGGGCTTGCTCAGAAACCACGGGCCAATCTTCTTTTCCAGATTTATCCGCACTTGTCATATGCAACCTCTGCACTCGACGGGATTTCAGAGATCGAAGAGGCGAGCTCAGAACTCGAAAAGGCAAGTTCAGAAATCGGAGAGGCATCTGCTTTTCCAGACGTGTCAGCATCTGTCACATGCAGACTCAGCTTTGCGAAAATCACGGGCAGTTTGTCGAAGCACCGATTCCAGATATCGAAGAGGCACTTTCTTTTCCAGACGTGTCAGCGCCTGTCACATGCACACTCAGCCTTGCGAAAATTACGGGCAATCTGTCGAAGATCTCTTATGAAGTAGAAAGCACGTGAAGTTCACTATTAAATCATCCAACGGTTGCTGACAAGAGTGAAAGAATAGTACCGGTTATTAATTCCTATAAATGTCACCCTTCACCCTCCATTGCAAGGCAAACATACATAACCCTTCTTCTTCTCCGAGAATGCCTTTCCAACAAACCCTTTCGAGTCACTCAGTGTTCCTTATTCCTTGGGGTACCTCTGCAAACAACTCATCCAAAGCAAAAGTATTTCATATCATGAAGGTTGAAAGCAAGAGTATCTCATATCATGCTTTCTCCATGTCCTTCTTCTTGTCGTTATTTTGGGACAAGGAGAAAGAGAGCAACCAGCCAGCACTTGGTATCAATCTTCCGATCTGGAACCGACTGCTTGGAACCCATTCCTGATTGCTTACCTATCCTTGCTCTCGAGTACTCATCTTCATAATTTTATGCTTCATCTTCGTCTACCACATCTGCTTGGGGAACAGATAAGGGAAGTGAAAATGATACCTCGAAGCATGTGGAGACAATTTGCCAATTCATCCTTAGCTAGGGACAAAGAGAAAGAAAGCAAGAGGTGGGCACTTGGAAAGATTGAAGAAAGAAACAGACCAACACCTCTACCTCGTGCCTGCCTGCCGTGCAGAAGAAACAAGCAGAGAAGAATGCAGACTGCACAATCAAATCAACCCAGCAGAAGGAGTCTGATTTGAAACCAAGGAACTCTCATAGTCCTTGCTCCGAATTCCAAACCAGTTCGAAATCAAAGCTGTGGAAAGTCAACAAGATCATCTATCTCCAAAACCAGATTTGCGTTCTTAAACTCTACTCAGTCTGGTTTTTACTTCGCCATACTTGTCATGTTTATTCGTTGTTTGTTTGTTTTCTTGTTTTTGTGTGAGTTTATATTTGAAACATTGAGGACAATGTTTGATTTAAGTGTGGGGGGGGGTAACCAAGTTGTTTTGCATGAAATTCGTAAGAGTTTATTACCCATTACTTCTAGTGTTGTTCCTTGTTGTTTTAAGTGTTTTTTTAAGCTGTTTTGGAGTGTTTTAGTGTGTTTTGATATAAAAATCCGAAAATCTCATAAAAATTTGAAAAATTGTTTTGAAAAACCCAAAAAGAGTTGTTTTTGTATGTTTATTTGTGTCTTAGGGTACCTTCCAACACAATGATGAGGATTTGGTTTTTAATTACATGACTGTTAAAGAGAGTTATAAACTTGGATAAAATTTTGATTTACTCTTTGGTGTATGCTTGGTTGTGGTTATAATTTATGAATTCACATGCAATCATAAGGAAAAAAAAAATCAGTTTTTGTAACATGCTTGAAAGAAGGAACTCAAATGAACGCTACAACCTTGTGAGACTTGAGCTTAAACATTTATTTGGAGAGTTAATAATCTGTGCATCGTTGTTTTCTAAAGTCGTTGCATGATCTCATTATTCTTTGCTTGGTTGCTATTTAGAATGTGTTTCATCATTTAGTTCCAAATACTAGAACTCATGCCTATTTCATTTAAAGCATGTTATTGATTTGCATAACACATATTCAAGATGAAGTTGTTTAGTGAGCCAAGAGCCAAAAAGCTTATCCCGTTCATTATGTGTTTAAGTTTAACCCCGTTGAGCCTTGTGTAGCCTATGTTCTTTGTTACCCACACTATCCTCACCTAGCCTAGAATAGGACCATCCATACCCTTGTTCTTGAAGCATAGTAAAGCATAATTTAGAAGGATTTCCTTTTGTTGAACTCTTGCAGAAAAACAAGTGTGGGGGAAGTGATTATTGTGTGTGTGTGTGCCAAAGTCCTTAATAAGGCACGGGTAGAGAAAAGAAAAAAGAGTATAAGCAAGAGCTCTAAAGTGTTGTTTGTTAAAAAAGGGTCCAAAACATTGAATTCGGCCCTAAGTGTTGCATGAATCTTCCCTTTGTATGTAAAAGTTGATTCTGCATTCTAAAGAGAATTTCAAGTGTCTATTTCATTGCTTTGCTTGCTATCGCTTTAAGAACGTTTGTTATTCCTATCCTTTCTTTGTTAGCCATTACCCCCAGGCCCTGTTACAACCCTTGACTTCAATCTTCAGTGTTGTGTGTTTCAATTTGTGGAGTTTGAAATTGGTATAAGCATATGGTGTCACTGGTTCTCGCATCTAAGTAGTAGCATACCATTCATGAGATCATATCTAAACATGCTTATTAACTCCAGAAATTGCTTTCTTTGTTATAACATATGTGAGTACTAGTCTTCCATGTTTACATCAATCTTCTCACATATAACTAGTGTAAGGTGTGTAGTCAGAAAATATGTGTGAAAATAAAGAGTATCTAGTAAGGAATTGAGGGAATACTCTAAGGCATGTTACTACATTCAAAATGTTGTTTTAATTGATTAAATGTGAGCTAGTGAATGGTGACTATGATTAAGTATGTTCGAGGGTAAGGATTGCTTAAATCTATTTAAGTGGTGATCATTGGCATGTCATGTTTCATTGAAAATCCCTGAGGCAAATGTTGGAAGGTCTAGGTTATGTTTTGTTTGTTTCGTTTGTTTTGTTTTGCTCGAGGTCTAGCAAAAGCTAAGTGTGGGGGAATTTGATAGGAGCATATTTACGCGACTTAGTTAGCTTGTTCTTGTGCATTTATGTTGTTATTTCTTAGTCAATTGTGTATTTTAAACTATTTTCGTGTGTTTGTAGGTTCAAATAACAAAGTTAGCAACAAAGTGCTATTTAGAGCATTTTGGAGCATTTTTGGGCCAAGATTGGATACTGCAAGCATGGAGACATGAGGATGGACGTTTTTTAAGATTTGAAGGCTAGAAATCAGCATGTGTGTGTGCAAATGTGTTGACCTACAACTCCAAACATCCATCCACTACACCTATTACATCCACTCATTACCAAACATCCATCTACTACACCCATTACATCCACTCATTACCAAACATCCATCCACTACAGCCATTACATCCACTCATTACAAAACACTCATCCACTACACCCATTACATCCACTCATTACCAAACATCCATCCACTACACCCATTACATCCACTCAATACCACAACATACACCACTACCACCTTAATTAGATGGTGGTCCTCTCCCTAGCCTATAAATACATCCACCCTTCACCATAACAAGGGAGAGGAGAAAAGATCCATCAAAAGACACTACATTCACATCTCACAACTCCATACACTTACACTTTCATTCCTTGGCCGGGAGAACACAATCCACCCATCCACCCTTCACCATAACTCACATATATCCATCCACCACCATAATTTACCACTCATCCATCAAACCACACCTTGTGCCGCAACAAAGAGAAGAAGGAGGACCCTTGGACGTGCTTGCCATTCAAATTGGATTGTTGGAGCGTTTTTAGGTGTTTTCATTCTTTTGTTTTCAATGTCTAAATTTGTTTATCTTTGCTTTGTAAGTATGAGGAACTAAACCCCCCTTAGCTAGAGGGGAATTCGAAACCATGTTAATGTTTGCAATATGATTTGATTACCTTGAGTTGTGATTTTATAAGTTGTGAATTCAATTTGTTTAACTGCTTGATTGATAACTTATTCATGTATGTTTATTAAGAGTGCACACTTAGTTTGCATGCATGAATATGATGCTAGAGTATAAGGGAGTTTCACCTAATAGTTACAAACTTATATTCACAAGTAGTGGAGGTCGCTTATAAACGATCGCGTTAAATAAATTCTTGGCAGGAGTTTCATGCTCATCATAGTAACGAATGCCTCGTCAATACTTATAGTTTTCATAATGCTTAATGATCTTTGATTGTATCTTTATTGTGCTATTCACGTAAAGAACTTTTGAAGAATGCTTGAATTGTTGTATGCGTTTTCCCATCCAATTCAATAACTTAAGGAGAACTTGAAGGTTAATTTAAGCGGACTTAATTAACTTGAGGGGTTGAGTTTCATGATTGATCGAAAGAACAACTAAAAATTAGTTTATGTGCAAGTATGTCATGTGTGGAGAAGAACCTCCTAGCTAGCCTTCCATCCATTCAATTCACTCAAATTCGTGCAGATTTCATTAGTTCTTTAATTTACTTGTTTTGTTTTCAAATTCGTCAAAACCAAAACCCCATTTACTTTAAAGTGTTTTATTAGTCAAAATTTGTTTTGATTTGTGTTTTTAGGTGTCCCAAAAGTGTGTTAGAGTCCAAATCTACCTAGTTTGTGTTTTTAGGCAGATTTGAGCGTTTTTAGCTTGTTTTGAGTCCTTTGAGTTTGTTTTAAGTTCTTTGAGTCTAGTTTAGTGTTTTTAACTTTGTTTATATGTTTTTAAGTCAGTTTAGAGGTTTTAGCAAGCCCTCCTAATCCCCGGTTTAGAACGATCCCTACTTGCATTTATACTACAATTTGACAACAAGAGGGTTTAATTTGTGTGTTAAGTTAATTTTCACATTAATGTTCCCCTCCATTGCCTTGCACTTCCTCTATAAAAGGAAGTGTGTGTAACATAAATTGAGTTCATACTTGGATAGATCATTCACTCCCATTTCAACACAACCTTCATCCAAACACATACATTCATCTTCACATCCATTCATCTTCACATCCATTCCTCCATACAAACAAACCTTCAACACTCACCAACACCTTGTGCCGTAGCAAAGGAAAGGAAGGAAAGTGCTTGGACGTGCTTGTTGTCCAACTTGGATCGTTGGAGCGTTTAGGTGTTTTCTTTCTTTTGTTTCTAATGTTTAAATTCATTTCCTTTCGTTTTGTTGTAAATACCCCTCTTAGCTAGGGGTGACTTCAAAGCCATGATTATGTGTGCAATATAATTTGATAAATTGTAGTTATGAACTCTTGAATCATGAATGCAATTGGCTTAACTATTTGATTGATAACTTATTTTTATTTGTTAATTAAGGGTCGAAACTTAATTGGCATGCATAAATTCGTTGCTAGAATATAAGGAAGTTTCACATAATCGGTACAAACTTATATTCACATGTAGTGAAGGTCGCTTATAAATGATCGCGTTAAGTTCAATTCGTAGCATAAGTGACATGATGTCATAGTTGCAAGTGCTTTGTCAATGCTTATGATTTTCATTAAACATAATGATCTCTGATTGTATCTCTATTATGATGTCATGTAGGGAACTTTTGAAGAATGTTTTGGGTTATCGAATGATGTCATCCAATCCAATAAAACAAGGAAAATCTTAGAGTTAACTAGTGATGTCACGGTTAATTTGGAGCATTGTCGTTCATAATTCAATGAAGTAGTAACTGGAAATCGAGTTATTTGCATACATGTCATGTGTGGAGAAAAATCCTCTAGCTATCCCATCCATCATCTTATTTCTCAAATTTGTTTTACAATCTGTTTAGCTTTTCATACTTGTTTGTTTGTTTCAACTTCGTCCAAAACTCAATCCCCCTTTACTTTAGTGTGTCTAATTAGTTAGAATATGTTTTAATTTATGTTTTTAAATGTTTTGATTCAAGTAAAAGTCAATTTTCGTCCAAAGTCATTCCTAGTGTCTAGTTTAAGTTTATTTAGTTATTTTAAGCTGTTTTGAGTATTTTAAGTTTTCTTTGAGTCTTGTGAGTCTTGTTAAGTGGTTTTAAGTTTAG
Organism: Malus domestica; assembly: GCF_042453785.1. Taxonomy (NCBI): domain Eukaryota; kingdom Viridiplantae; phylum Streptophyta; class Magnoliopsida; order Rosales; family Rosaceae; genus Malus; species Malus domestica. The sequence goes on from NC_091673.1 coordinate 27,682,208, forward strand.
TTTTATGTTTTTGAGTCAGTTTAGAGGTTATTAGCAAGCCCTCCTAATCCCCGGTCCAGAACGATCCCTACTTATACTTGTACTACAATTGTCAAAAGAGGGTTAAATTTGTGTGTTAAGATAATTTTCGCATCATGAAGTCAAGCAAATCCAATCCCAAGAGAACTTTGCCAACCTCTTCACGAAGTCACTTCTGAACTCTACTTCTAAAAGCATATCCAAAGAATTGGTATGCATAAATTGTTTGATTTGCAATGCTTGTAGTTCTCATTTGGAAGTTTTGTCGAACTCAAGGGGAGTATCCAGAAGTATGCTCGTTTGACTTTAATATACTATTTTTTCCTTAGATTATGAGCATTTTTTCCACTGGGTTCTTTCTACCTAACGAGGTTTTAATGAGGCACCTATACTAAACTTATCATACCCTTATGTGCATTCTACTTACGTCCTAAATGCATTTAGTTTTAACTTAATGCATCTTTTCACCTTTCTCCTTAGACTATGGGGTTTTTATCCCACCTTGGGTTTTACCATAACCAAGTTTTGTAAGTTTTACTTATGCATTCTTCAATTTATTTTTAGACTCGCATGCCCTCATTGTGCAGACTAGACGAGATGACTTCATTACCTGCTTCTAGATCATACATGATATGATGCGACCACTACTTGAATATTTACACTCATGGAGAGTGTTATTAATTATAGCACATGTGATTGTGCAAATCATCAGTACATTGTATGTAGCATTCTAGAAGATCTTATCCCTTTATGAATATATTACTTGCAAGACAAGGAATCCTATTCAATTTACTATAAAGAAAGACAAAAAATTCCTCATCTTTCTTGTCTCTCTTTGCTACACTCTCTCTCCCTCCAGTAAAATAAGTTACAATACTAAGTAAATTAATGAAAGTATTTTCTACCTTTCGAGTGATTGGGCCTTAGCTCAAGGAAAATTTCATGTGTCACCGTTGCATATCCAACAAGATATGAAAGTTTTTTTTTTCTTTACCACTCGACCATAGTACTAAGTGGCAACAAGATATGAAAGTTTATTAGGTTCGTCACAGAGTTCGAGAGCCTCCATCTGTCCAACGTTTTTCAGTCTCACATCTTATGCCCTTATGTATTCTCCTTAAATGCGGGCCCATTAGAATCATATAATTTGTAGATTGAACCGTTTTGGAGGCTCAAAGTCAAAAGTTGGTATCCTTGTCTCCCACAAAAAATAAACAAAAAGTTGCCCAAATATTAAAAATGGCAAGAAATTCATTGACCACAATTAAAACAATGTGCATAAATATGATTAGTTGGGGGTGGGATGGGATTATTATTTTACTAACAAAAGAAGAATAACAAGAATAATTGATTGCTTTACAAATCTAATGAATTATGACCATACAATGAGGACAAACAGAATTCTTCAATTTGCCAGACAAATTGATTGATAGAGATTATTGTCCTAAACTTTTAACAATCAAAGGTTTATGATCACTAGTTTGGTATGGTATATACTCAACTCAAACATTAAAATGCTTTTCTTTTTTTGAAACGTACATTTGCTTCGAGCCTCTCGTCTTTTGCCAATTTCAGACAAATTCCGTCAACCATGCGTTTTAGACAACTCCGTCAGCCATCCATTTTAGACAATTCGTGTTTCACCAGTTTGAGGCCACAATAACACCAAGTTAAAAACTGAAGGGACAATGCCTCGTTGCATATCCTTGAGAAGTCCAACAATGGGGAGGGCAGGCCGTAGTAGAAAATATCACGATTCTTTGAGAACCATGCACCCCACAGCATGTGAGTGGTCCAGTTGGATATGGAGCTGCCATCAGTAAATTCATTTTGAGCAGCACCGAAATCTGCATGAGGACAAAGTACTAATTAAATCTAAGAGCACAAGTGTTCAGACATTATTCAACAATAATGCAATGGCCTTTCACAGATCATTTATAGAAAGCATTAATGACTGGAACGTTATACAACAACAACAACAACAACAAAGCCTTTTCCCATTAAGTGGGGTCGGCTATATGAATCCTAGAACGCCATTGTGCGCGGTTTTGTGTCATATCCTCCGTTAGATCCAAGTACTCTAAGTCTTTTCTTAGGGTCTCTTCCAAAGTTTTCCTAGATCTACCTCTACCCCTTCAGCCCTGAACCTCTATCCCGTAGTCCCATCTTCGAACCGGAGCGTCAGTAGGACTTCTTTGTACATGTCCAAACCCATTTTGTGTACGTGTTGATGCTTCATCGCCCAACATTCTGTGCCATACAGCATCGCCGGCCTTATTGTCGTCCTATAAAATTTTCCCTTGAGCTTTAGTGGCCTACGACGGTTACACAACACGCCGGAAGCACTCTTCCACTTCATCCATCCAGCTTGTATTCTATGGTTGAGATCTCCATCTAATTCTCCGTTCTTTTGCAAGATAGATCCTAGGTAGCGAAAACGGTCGCTCTTTGGTATTTCCTGATCTCCGATCCTCACCCCTAACTCATTTTGGCCTTCATTTGCAATGAACTTGCACTCCATATATTCTGTCTTTGATCGGCTTAGGCGAAGACCTTTAGATTCCAACACTTCTCTCCAAAAGTTAAGCTTCGCATTTACCCCTCCTGAGTTTCATCTATCAACACTATATCGTCTACGAAAAGCATACACCAAGGAATATCATCTTGAATATGTCCTGTTAACTCATCCATTACCAACGCAAAAAGGTAAGGACTTAAGGATTGTTGATGCACAAAATCAGTGAGGACTTTGGTACAACAGAGAGTATTAAGTTTGTGATCTTCGCTAGATTGCTCTGGTCATTAGTGTGGATAAGTATGTAAATGGATGGAGACAGGAAAGCAAACACAAGATGTACGTGGTTCACCCAGATTGGCTACGTCCACGGAGTAGAGGAGTTCTCATTAATTGTGAAGGGTTTATGCAAGTACATAGGTTCAAGCTCTCCTTTAGTGAGTACAAGTGAATGATTTAGTACAAATGACATAGGTGCAGGCTCTCGTCTTTACTTGCCTTAAGTGTCTCATAGGTAGATGTGACATCTTCTCTGGCAGTACGCTTCCTCCATCCAGGGGTGGTATCTTTAACTGGTGGAGATGCACAAGGTAATGTATCAATTTCACTTGAAGCTTACTTGTAGTTTCAGACTTGGTCAAGCGCGATACAAACCATGTAGTATGAGTCCCCCAAGTCGCTGAGCTAGGGGATCTGCTGAAAGAGGTGACAGACAAGGTAAGCAATCAGAGCTCCAAGCAATCAGTCCCAGATCAGAAGTTTGATTTCGAGTTCCGGCTGATTGTTCTCATTCTCCCTATCTTGCAGGCAGCATGAAGGATAAAGAGAAGAAAAGGAGAATAGATGATATGAGATACTTTTGCTTTTGAAGAAGTAACTTTCCATAAGCTTATTCTTGAACTGGGCTGGAGGATTTTCTGGTTTCCTCCAGAGTATAAGGCCGACTGAAGAATTTGAGGGTCAAAACACGTTCATCAAATCTAGAGTACGTTCGACCCTGCTGATATGGGATACTTTTGCTGTTGACAAAGTAGTGGATGTATCGGCACGTGTTCTGTTATGCTTGTCTCCACATGCTTCCTTGTATCCTTCTCACTTTCCCTATCTGTTCCTCAGGCAGATGTGGTATCTTCTCTGGAAGCTTAAGATGTTGAAGATGGGTACTCGAGAGCAATACCAGGTAAGTAATCAGGTAAGGGGTTCCAGGCAGTCAGTTCCTGACTGGAAACTTGATTCTAAGTGCTGACTGATTGCTCTCTTTCTCCTTGTCTTGCAGGTAAGAACAAGGCCAAAGGAAAAGACAGGGAAAAAGCATGATATGTGATACTCTTGCTTTTAACCCTGATGATATGAGATATTCTTGCTCTGGTGTAGCTTGTTTGCAGAGGTATTATCGGGGGGAAAAAAAGCTGAGTATTTCGAGAGGCTTCGTTGGGAGTGCCCTCTCAGATATGAGGAAGGGTTAAGCATTTTTGCAGGTCTGCCTGTCCGTTGAGGATGGAGGTCGACATATATAGGAGTTTCCCTAACAAGTAGTAATGCTATTCGTTTACCCTGCTTGGTCATAACACGGTAGTGGGAGCTGCCAGCTTCACGTGTGTCAGAGCACTTTGAAAAAGTGGTCTATGGTATCTGGAAAGCTGATGTTGCGTGTGAAGATTACAGACAAGCTTTATCCAAAAAGATCTGGCTCTCGAAGTTGAGAAAGCGGTGCCTCTTCGGTTTTCGTACAAGCAATCCTGTCGGAGATCTGGCTCTCGAGATTCAGAAAACGGTGCCTCTTCGATTTTTTAGAGAGCAATCCTGCTGGGAGTCTAGCTCTCGAGATTCGGAGAGCGGTGTCTCTTCGATTTTTGAGAAAGTAATCATGTTGGGAGTCTGGCTCTCAAGATTCGGAGGACGGTACCGCTTCGATTTTGGAGCAAGCAATCTTGTTGGGAGTGTTTTCTCGAATGTAAGTAAAGGTTGGGCATGTTTGCTAGTCTACCTTGCCACAGAGCACAGAGGTTGACACACAAGGACTTTCCAATTATCCAGCAGCGGTGCTGTTCCTTTACCCTTGTAGGTAATAATATGGTAACTAGACCTTCAAAATTTATGTATCTAAACTTTGTTAGTGCTGTTTCTTTGCTATTCTTTTACCTTTCTTGGTCATAGCGATGTAGTGGGAGCTGCAAGCTTCATGTGTCTAAACTTTGTCAGAAATCTTTGGTAAAGTTATCTATGGTACCCATGAGCTGATGGTGCGTGTGGAAAGTGGATGATTGAACAGTAAGATTCACGTGCTTTCTACTTCACTAGAAATCTTCAACAGAATGCCCGTAATTTCAGTAAAGCTGAGTGTGCATGTGACAGGTGCTGACAAGGCTGAAAAAGCAGGTGCCTCTTCGATTTCTGAGATCGGCCATCGTGGTCATTGAGCAGCCCAGCTTTTGAGAAAGCAAGCGCCTCTTCGATTTCTGAGATCAGCCTTCGTGGTCTTTGAGCAGCCCAGCTTTTGAGAAAGCAAACGCCTTTTCGATTTCTGAGATCGGCCCTCGTGGTCTCTGAGCAGCCCAGCTTTTGAGAAAGCAAACGTCTCTTCGATTTCTGGGCAAGCGCCTCTTCGATTTCTGAAACTCCGTCGAGTGCAGATTTTTATAAGGGCTGGCATTAAGTTCCAAAGCACACTTGAATCATCACCAGTAGAAGCTCCCTTCTTGCACTTCTAAGATCTTGATTTGTTCGACCTCTTCTCTCTTCAACACCTTTGAAAATGTCTGGCCCTTCCGACCGTCATTTTGACTTGAACCTCGTTGAAGAGGCAGCCACGCCTTATCCAGACAACATATGGCGCCCATCCTTCTTATCCCCTACTGGTCCGCTTACCGTTGGGGATTCCGTAATAAAGAATGATATGACTGCTGCGGTGGTGGCCAGGAACCTTCTCACTCCCAAAGATAACAGACTACTTTCCAAACGGTCTGATGAGTTGGCTGTTAAGGATTCTCTGGCTCTAAGTGTTCAGTGTGCAGGTTCTGTGTCTAATATGGCCCAGCGCCTATTTGCTCGAACCCGCCAAGTTGAATCATTGGCGGTTGAAGTGATGAGTCTCAAACAAGAAATTAAAGGGCTCAAGCATGAGAACAAACAGTTGCACCGGCTCGCACATGACTATGCTACAAACATGAAGACGAAGCTTGACCAGATGAAGGAATCTGATGGTCAGGTTTTACTTGATCATCAGCGGTTTGTGGGTTTGTTCCAAAGGCATTTATTGCCTTTGTCTTCTGGGGCTGTACCGCGTACTGAAGCTCCAAATGATCAACCTTCGATGCCTCCTCCTTCTAGGGTTCTGTCCAATACTGAAGCTCTGAATGATCCCCCTCCGGTGCCTTCTCTTTTTGGGGCTCTACCGACTGCTGAGACTTCTCCTAAGCAACCTTTGTGAAGGCTCCCTCTTGTTTGTTTATTTTGACTCATGTATATGTACATATTTGTAACTTATCGGAGATATCAATAAATAAGTTTTGCTTCATTTTAACGTATTGTGTTAAATAAACCAAAGCCTTCTTCACTGAGTGGGGTCGGCTATATGAATCTTAGAATGCTATTGTGCTCGGTCATGTATCATGTCCTCCGTTAGATCCAAATACTCTAAGTCTTTTCTTAGAGTCTCTTCCAAAGTTTTCCTAGGTCTTCCTCTACCTCTCCGGCCCTAGAGCTCTGTCCCGTAGTCGCATCTTCTAACCGGAGCGTCAGTAGGCTTTCTTTGCACATGTCCAAACCACCGTAACCGATTTTCTCTCAATTTTCCTACAATTTTGGCTACTCCTACTTTACCTCGAATATCCTCATTCCTAATCTTGTCATTTCTCGTGTGCCCACACATCCAACGAAGCATCCTCATCTCCGCTACAACCATTTTGTGTACGTGTTGATGCTTCACCGCCCAACATTCTGTGCCATACAGCATCGCCGGCCTTATTGATGTCCTAGAAAATTTTCCCTTGAGCTTCAGTGGCATACGGCGATCACACAACATGCTGGATGCACTCTTCCACTTCATCCATCCAGCTTGTATTCTATGGTTGAGATCTCCATCTAATTCTCTGTTCTTTTGCAAGATAGATCCTAAGTAGCGAAAACGATCGCTCTTTGGTATTTCCTGATCTCTGATCCTCACCCTTAACTCATTTTGGCCTCCAATTGCACTGAACTTGCACTCCATATATTCTGTCTTTGATCGGCTTAGGCGAAGACCTTTAGATTCCAACACTTCTCTCCAAAGGTTAAGCTTCGCATTTACCCCTTCCTGAGTTTCATCTATCAACACTATATCGTCTGCGAAAAGCATACACCAAGGAATATCATCTTGAATATGTCCTGTTAACTCATCCATTACCAACGCAAAAAGGTAAGGACTTAAGGATGAGCCTTGATGTAATCTTACAGTTATGGGGAAGCTTTCGGTTTGTCATTCATGAGTTCTTACGACAGTCTTTGCTCCTTCATACATATCCTTTATAGCTTGGATATATGCTACTCGTACTCCTTTCTTCTCTAAAATCCTCCAAATAATGTCTCTTGGGACCCTATCATACGCTTTTTCCAAATCTATAAAGACCATGTGTAAATCCTTTTTCCCATCTCTATATCTTTCCATCAATCTTCGTAAGAGATAGATTGCCTCCATGGTTGAGCGCCCTGGCATGAACCCGAATTGGTTGTCCAAAACCCGTGTCTCTTGCCTCAATCTATGCTCAATGACTCTCTCCCAGAGCTTCATTGTATGGCTCATTAGCTTAATACCCCTATAGTTCATGCAATTTTGTACATCGCCCTTATTCTTGTAGATAGGCACCAAAGTGCTATTTCGCCACTCAGTTGGCATCTTCTTCGTTTTCAAAATCCTATTGAAAAGGTCAGTGAGCCATGCTATACCTGTCTCTCCCAAGACTTTCCACACTTCGATCGGTATATCGTCTGGGCCCACTGCTTTTTTATGCTTCATCTTCTTCAAAGCTACAACCACTTCTTCCTTCCTGATTCGACGATAAAAGGAGTAGTTTCTACACTCTTCTGAGTTACTCAACTCCCCTAAAGAAGTACTCCTTTCATGTCCTTCATTGAAAAGATTATGAAAATAACCTCTCCATCTGTCTTTGACCGCATTCTCTGTAGCAAGAACCTTTCCATCCTTATCCTTGATGCACCTCTCTTGGTTTAGGTCCCTTGTCTTCTTTTCCCTTGCTCTAGCTAGTTTATAGATATCCAACTCTCCTTCTTTGGTATCTAGTCGCTTATACATGTTGTCATAAGCCGCTAACTTAGCTTCTCTCACAGCTTTCTTCGCCTCTTGTTTCGCTCTTCTATACCTTTCACCATTTTAATCGGTCCTGTCCTTGTATAAGGCTTTACAACATTCCTTCTTAGCCTTCACCTTTGTTTGTACCTCCTCATTCCACCACCAAGATTCCTTTTGGTGTGGGGCAAAGCCCTTGGACTCTCCTAATACCTCTTTTGCTACTTTTCGGATACAACTAGCCATGGAATCCCACATTTGGCTAGCTTCCCCCTCTTTATCCCACCCACACTGGGTGATTACTTTCTCTTTAAAAATGGCTTGTTTTTCTCCTTTTAGATTCCACCATCTAGTCCTTGAGCACTTCCAAGTCTTGTTCTTTTTTCTCACTCTTTTGATATGTACATCCATCACCAACAAGCGATGTTGATTAGCCAAGCTCTCTCCCGGTATAACTTTGCAATCCTTACAAGCTATATGATCCCCTTTCCTCATTAGAAGAAAATCTATTTGTGTTTTTGACGACCCACTCTTGTAGGTGATCACATGTTCTTCTCTCTTCTTAAAGAAGGTGTTGGCTAAGAAGAGATCATATGCCATTGCAAAATCCAAGATAGCTTCCCCATCCTCGTTTCTCTCCCCAAAACCATGACCACCATGAAAACCTCTATAGTTGCCTGTCTCCCTGCCCACGTGTCCATTTAAATCTCCTCCTATAAATAACTTCTCCGTCTGGGCAATTCCTTGCACCAAGTCTCCAAGGTCTTCCCAAAATTTCTCCTTCGAACTCATATTCAACCCTACTTGAGGTGCGTACGCACTAATGACATTGATGAGTTCTTGTCCTATTACAATCTTGATTGCCATGATTCTATCTCCTACCCTCTTGACATCTACAACATTTTGTGTCAAGATCTTGTCCACGATGATGCCAACACCGTTTCTCGTTCTACTTGTGCCTGAATACCAAAGTTTAAACCCTGAGTTTTCTAGATCCTTTGCCTTAACACCAACCCACTTAGTTTCTTGTAGGCACATAATATTTATCCTTCTCCTCACCATAACTTCCACTACTTCCATAGATTTTTCTGTTAAGGTTCCTATATTCCACGTTCCTAAACGCATTCTACTCTCTTGAACTCTACCCTTCTGTCCTAGCTTATTCACCGTCCCCCGTCCAATAGGATCAAAGTACTTCTTTTGTGTGTCCTGTGTAAAGTTGATAGGAGCATATGCTCCCAAACAACTTTGAGTGGAGTCGTTCGAAAAGAAGTTTCTATGGCCCCCTTGCTCATTTAACACTGCATCCGGGTGCCGATGGAGATACAGCAACCCTTGCTCACTTATCACTGTGCTCGGGCCACACAGCGCGCCACTTACGGGTGACGCCCTAGCTTTAGCGCGATTTCGTTCTGGATTCATTTTCATAAGGATTCGACGTAACTGTGGAGTGCCGGTTGTCGACTACCTGACGCTCTCCCCCTCCTCCTTTACCCGGGCTTGGGACCGGCAATGTAAGATAAACTTACACAGGCGGAGTTAATGACTGGAACGTTATAGAGTAAAAAAAATTACCTAGTGGAATAACAATCATATGGGTTCTCTCTTTGTGGTGCAAAGCCGTAGAAGGTAACTAGATGACAACTGGAGAAATTTCCATAACGTAACACTGTAAGACAGCATTCTTGTCCTGCACTGCATGATCTTGATAGACAGGATTTCAAGGTAGATAATACAAGGCCATTATTTCCTGGTGGCATTTAAGTCTTTAAAATAAACAATCTGTCTAGGAGTGTGGCAACCAATTCACAAAAGCATATTGGCTAGATGGTTATAATCAGTTGCCGGTAGCGATCCTTTCCATGGATATCAACCAACAAGTGATTCAGTTTCCAACTTCAAACAACTTAAGATTTAGGTTTCTCAGCAGCGAATGCAACAACAGGATAACTCAAGAAAGAAAACAAACAAAAGTAGTCCTACTTATAAGTTGGAAAGACAACAAACAAGCAGCATTGCCAGCAGACAAGAATGTGAACTTCAACATTCCCCAAGAAGTAAACAGACAACAAAGATGAGTTAATTAAAGTGCGGCCACTGAACAGTGTACCAGGTTTTTAGAACCCAAGTAGATTACAAATAGTGACTATAAAAAATGTACACTAAATGAGGTGATTTTTGTTGGACAGGGCTGAATATCATTGTCAGCCTGATCTCCCATTTACAAGTGACCACCCATTCTTATATGCATGAATCATGCAACAGTATGGACAATTTTTTTGTCTATAACTGAAAAAAGAGGTCATAAATGTCAAAAAAGGTAATCTAATAACAATACATTGAAACGTCTAATAACCTGTTTTGCTCGTGTTATCTCATCCAACAGCACAGTTCCAACCAAAACCATCATCACGTTGGCTCCAAAACTCAACCTTGCAGCATTTAGGGAAGAATGATTAAGAAATAAAGGAAAAGATAAATTAAAACAAACAAATCACTGTAATAATATCAGAAATGGTCCTCCAATACACCAAATATGCATACTTATTTTATATGGTGTAATACTAAATAACTTCACCTAATTCTTTATCTATACAAATAAAAATAGACAAGAATATTTTTCTGCACAACACCCCACCGCAATTCTTCAAACTTCCAAGAAACTAAAACCAACAGTTTCCCTCTGTGGTCTGCACCTTATTGCAAGTCCACCTTAGTTGAAAGCTTTTAAGATTCAAATATGTGACAATAAGAAATTTGTAGTTTTATGAAACATCATTTTCCTGGCATCTTTTTTTTTTCTCATGTACAAATCTATCTAGAACTCCGCCGTGTAAGTTTATCTTACATTGCCGGTCCCAAGCCCGGATAAAGGAGGAGGGGGAGGGCATCAGGTAGTCGACAGCCGGCACTCCATGATCACGTCGAATCCTTATGAAAATGAATCCAGAACGAAATCGCGCTAAAGCTAGGGCGTCACCCGTAAGTGGCGCGCTGTGTGGCCCGAGCACAGTGATAAGTGAGCAAGGGTCGCTGTATCTTCATCGGCACCCGGATGCAGTGTTAAATGAGCAAGGGGCTATAGAAACTTCTTTTCGAACGACTCCACTCAAAGTTGTTTGGGAGCATATGCTCCTATCAACTTTACACGGGACACACAAAAGAAGTACTTTGATCCTATTAGACGGGGAAGGGTGAAGAAGCTAGGACAGAAGGGTAGAGTTCAAGAGAGCAAAATGCGTTTAGGAACGTGGAATATAGGAACCTTGACGGGAAAATCTATGGAAGTAGTAGAAGTTATGGTGAGGAGAAGGATAAATATTATGTGCCTACAAGAAACTAAGTGGGTTGGTCGTAAGGCAAAGGATCTAGAAAACTCAGGGTTTAAACTATGGTATTCGGGCACAAATAGAACGAGAAACGGTGTTGGCATCATCGTGGACAAGACCTTGACACAAGATGTTGTAGATGTCAAGAGGGTAGGAGATAGAATCATGGCAATCAAGATTGTAATAGGACAAGAACTTATCAATGTGATTAGTGCGTACGCACCTCAAGTAGGGTTGGATACGAGTTCGAAGGAGAAATTTTGGGAAGACCTTGGAGACTTGGTGCAAAGAATTGCTCAGACGGAGAAGTTATTTATAGGAGAAGATTTAAATGGACAAGTGGGCAGGGAGACAGGCAACTATGGAGGTTTTCATGGTGGCCATGGTTTTGGGGAGAGAAACGAGGATGGGGAAGCTATCTTGGATTTTGCAATGGCATATGATCTCTTCTTAGCCAACACCTTCTTTAAGAAGAGAGAAGAACATGTGATCACCTACAAGAGTGGGTCGTCAAAAACACAAATAGATTTTCTTCTAATGAGGAAAGGGGATCGTATAACTTGTAAGGATTGCAAAGTTATACCAGGAGAGAGCGTGGCTAATCAACATCGCTTGTTGGTGATGGATGTACATATCAAAAGAGTGAGAAAAAAGAACAAGACTTGGAAGTGCCCAAGGACTAGATGGTGGAATCTAAAAGAAGAAAAACAAGCCATTTTCAAAGAGAAAGTAATCACCCAGTGTGTGTGGGATAGAGAGGGGGAAGCTAACCAAATATGGGATTCCATGGCTAGTTGTATCCGAAAAGTAGCAAAAGAGGTATTAGGAGAGTCCAAGGGCTTTGCCCCACACCAAAAGGAATCTTGGTGGTGGAATGAGGAGGTACAAACAAAGGTGAAGGCTAAGAAGGAATGTTGTAGAGCCTTATACAAGGATAGGACCGATGAAAATGGTGAGAGGTATAGAAAAGCGAAGCAAGAGGCGAAGAAAGCTGTGAGAGAAGCTAAGTTAGCGGCTTATGACGATATGTATAAGCGACTAGATACCAAAGAAGGAGAGTGGGATATCTATAAACTAGCTAGAGCAAGGGAAAAGAAGACAAGGGACCTAAACCAAGTGAGGTGCATCAAGGATGAGGATGGAAAGGTTCTTGCTACAGAGAACGCGGTTAAAGACAGATGGAAAGGTTATTTTCATAATCTTTTCAATGAAGGACATGAAATGAGTGCTTCTTTAGGGGAGTTGAGTAACTCAAAAGAGTGTAGAAACTACTCTTTTTATCGTAGAATCCGGAAGGAAGAAGTGGTTGTAGCTTTGAAGAAGATGAAGCATAGAAAAGCAGTAGGCCCAGACGATATACCAATCGAAGTGTGGAAAGTTTTGGGAGAGACAGGTATAACATGGCTCACTGACATTTTCAATAGGATTTTGAAAACGAAGAAGATGCCAAATGAGTGGCGAACGAGCACTTTGGTGCCTATCTACAAGAATAAGGGCGATGTACAAAATTGCATGAACTATAGGGGTATTAAGCTAATGAGTCATACAATGAAGCTCTGGGAGAGAGTCATTGAGTATAGATTGAGGCAAGAGACACGGGTTTCGGACAACCAATTCGGGTTCATGCCAGGGCGCTCAACCATGGAGGCAATCTATTTATTACGAAGATTGATGGAAAGATATAGAGATGGGAAAAAGGATTTACACATGGTCTTTATAGATTTGGAAAAAGCGTATGATAGGGTCCCAAGAGACATTCCTTGGAGGATTTTAGAGAAGAAAGGAGTACGAGTAGCATATATCCAAGCTATACAGGATATGTATGAAGGAGCAAAGACTTCCGTAAGAACTCATGAAGGACAAACAGAAAGCTTTCCCATAACTGTAGGATTACATCAAGGCTCATCCTTAAGTCCTTACCTTTTTGCGTTGGTAATGGATGAGTTAACAGGACATATTCAAGATGATATTCCTTGGTGTATGCTTTTCGCAGACGATATAGTGTTGATAGATGAAACTCAGGAAGGGGTAAATGCAAAGCTTAACCTTTGGAGAGAAGTGTTGGAATCTAAAGGTCTTCGCCTAAGCCGGTCAAAGACAGAATATATGGAGTGCAAGTTCAGTGCAAATGGAGGCCAAAACGAGTTAGGGGTGAGGATCAGAGATCAAGAAATACCAAAGAGCGACCGTTTTCGTTACCTAGGATCTATTTTGCAAAAGACCGGAGAATTAGATGGAGATCTCAACCATAGAATACAAGCTGGATGGATGAAGTGGAAGAGTGCATCCGGCGTGTTGTGTGACCGCCGTATGCCACTGAAGCTCAAGGGAAAATTTTATAGGACGGCAATAAGGCCGGCAATGCTGTATGGCACAGAATGTTGGGCGGTGAAGCATCAACACGTACACAAAATGGGTGTAACGGAGATGAGGATGCTTCGTTGGATGTGTGGGCACACGAGAATGGATAAGATTAGGACTGAGGATATCCGAGGTAAAGTAGGAGTAGCCGAAATTGAAGGAAAGATGAGAGAAAATCGGTTACGGTGGTTTGGACATGTGCAAAGAAGGCCTACTGACGCTCCGATTAGAAGATGCGACTATGGGACAGAGGTTCAGGGCCGAAGGGGTAGAGGAAGACCTAGGAAAACTTTGGAAGAGACCCTAAGAAAAGACTTAGAGTACTTGGATCTAACGGAGGACATGACACAGGACAAAACACAATGGCGTTCTAAGATTCATATAGCCGATCCCACTCAGTGACTTGGATTTTCCAAGTCTCCAACCGAGAAGTTTTCCTCACTCGGGAAATTAAGGGAACACTACCTCAACCTACATGCTCCACTCACAAAGCTTCAACATACAAGCTTCAACAAAAGAAAATTCAAAGAACTTAGCGAAGAAGGCTTTGGTGTATTTAACACAATACGTTGAAATGAAGGAAAGCTTATTTATTGATATCCCCGATAAGTTACAAATATGTACATATACTTGAGTCAAAATAAACAAACAAGAGGGACCCTTCACAAAGGTGGCTTAGGAGAAGTCTCAGCAGTCGGTAGAGCCCCAGAAAGAGAAGGCACCGGAGGGGGATCATTCGGAGCCTCAGTACTGGACAAAACCCTAGAAGGAGGAGGCATCAGAGGTTGATCATTTGGAGCTTCATTACGCGGTACAGCCCCAGAAGACGAAGGTAATAAATGCCTTTGGAACAAACCCACAAATCTCTGATGATCAAGTAAAACCTGACCATCAGATTCCTTCATCTGGTCAAGCTTCCTCTTCATGTTTGTAGCATAGTCATGTGCGAGCCGGTGCAACTGTTTATTCTCATGCTTGAGCCCTCTAATCTCCTGTTTGAGACTCATCACTTCAGCCGCCAATGATTCAACTTGGCGGGTTCGAGCAAATAGGCGTTGGGCCATATTAGACACAGAACCTGCACACTGAACACTGAGAGCCAGAGAATCCTTAACAGCCAACTCATCAGACCGTTTGGAAAGTAGTCTGTTATCTTTAGGAGTGAGAAGGTTCCTGGCCACTACCTCAACGGTCATATCATTCTTCATCACAGAATCCCCAACGGTAAGAGGACCAGTAGGGGAGACGAAGGATAGACGCCATATGTTGTCTGGAGAAGGCGAGGCTGCCTCTTCAACAAGGTTCAAGTCAAAACGACGGTCGGATGGGCCATACATTTTCAAAGGTGTTGAAGAGAGGAGGTCGAACAAATCAAGACCTAGAAGTGCAAGAATGGAGCTTCTACTGGTGGATATTCAAGTGTGCTTTGGAACTTAATGTCAGCCCCTATAAAAATCTGCACTCGACGAAGCTTCAGAAATCGAAGAGGCGCCTGCTCAGAAATCGAAGAGGCGTTTGCTTTCTCAAAAGCTGGGCTGCTCAGAGACCACGAGGGTTGATCTCAGAAATCGAAGAGACGTTTGCTTTCTCAAAAGCTGGGCTGCTCAAAGACCACGAAGGCCGATCTCAGAAATCGAAGAGGCTTGCTTTCTCAAAAGCTGGGCTGCTCAGAGACCACGAGGGCCGATCTCAGAAATCGAAGAGGCACCTACTTTTCCAGCCTTGTCAGCACCTGTCACACGCACACTCAGCTTTGCGGAAATTATGGGCATTCTGTCGAAGATTTCTGGCGAAGTAGAAAGCACATGAATCGTACTGTTCAATCACCCACTTCCCACACGCAACAGTAACTCATGGGTACCACAGATAACTTTGCCAAAGTTCTCTGACAAAGTTGAGACACGTGAAGCTTGCAGCTCCCGCTACATCGCTCTGACCAAGAAGGGTAAAAGAATTGCAAAGAAACAACACTAACAAAGTTTAGACACATAAATTTTGAAGGTCTAGCTACCATATTATTACCCACAAGGGTAAAGGAACAGTACCACTGCTGGATAATTGGAAAGTCCCGGTGTGTCAACCTCTGTGCTTCGTGGAAATGTAGACTAGCAAACATGCCCAACCTTTACTCACATTCGGGAAAACACTCCCAACAGGATTGCTTGCTCCAAAATCGAAGAGGCACCGCCCTCCGAATCTCGAGAGCCAGACTCCCAACATGATTACTTTCTCAAAAATCGAAGAGAGGGTAAAGGAACAGTACCACTGCTGGATAATTGGAAAGTCCCCGTGTGTCAACCTTTGTGCTTCGTGGCAAGGTAGACTAGCAAACATGCCCAACCTTTACTCACATTCGAGAAAACACTCCCAACAAGATTGCTTGCTCCAAAATTGAAAAGGCACCGCCCTCCGAATCTCGAGAGCCAGACTCCCAACATGATTACTTTCTCAAAAATCGAAGAGAGGGTAAATGAACAGTACCACTGCTGGATAATTGGAAAGTCCCTGTGTGTCAACCTCTGTGCTTCGTGGCAAGGTAGACTAGCAAACATGCCCAACCTTTACTCACATTCGAGAAAACACTCCCAACAAGATTGCTTGCTCCAAAATCGAAGAGGCACTGCCCTCCGAATCTCGAGAGCCAGACTCCCAACATGATTACTTTCTCAAAAATCGAAGAGACATCGCTCTCCGAATCTCGAGAGCCAGACCCCCAGCAGGTTTGCTTTCTCAAAAATCGAAGAGGCATCGTTCTCCGAATCTCGAGAGCCAAATCCCCGACAGGACTGCTTGTTCGAAAATCGAAGAGGCACCACTTTCCCAACTTCAAGAGCTGGACCTCCTTGGATAAAGCTTGTCTGTAATCTTCACACACAACATCAGCTTTCCAGATACCACAGACCACTTTTTCAAAGTGCTCTGACAGAGTTAAAACATGTGAAGCTGGCAGCTCCCACTACCGTGCTATGACCAAGCAGGGTAAAGGAATAGCATTATTACTTGATGTTAGGGAGACTCCTATATATGTCGACCTCCATCCCTAACGGACAGGCAGACCTGCAAAAATGCTCAACCCTTTCTCTTATCTGAGAGGGCACTCCTAACGAAGCCTTTCGAAATATTCAGCTTTCTTTCCCCCCGATAATACCTCTGTAAACAAGCTATACTAGAGCAAGAATATCTCATATCATCAGGGTTAAAAGCAAGAGTATCCCATATCATGCTTTTTCCCTGTCTTTTCCTTTGGCCTTGTTCTTACCTGCAAGACAAAGAGAAAGAGAGCAATCAGTCAGCACTTGGAATCAAGCTTCCAGCCAGGAACTGACTGCCTGGAACCCCTTACCTGATTACTTACCTGGCATTGCTCTCGAGTACTCATCTTCAACATCTTATGCTTCCAGGGAAGATACCGCATCTGCCTGAGGAACAGATAGAGCAAGTGAGAAGGATACAAGGAAGCATGTGGAGACAAGCGTAACAGCACACGTGCCGATACATCCACTACTCTGTCAAAAGCAAAAGTATCCCATATCAGCAGGGTCGAACGTACTCTAGATTTGATGGACTTGTTTTGACCCTCAAATTCTTCAGTCGGCCTTATACTCTGGAGGAAACCAGAAAACCCTCCAGCCCGGTTCAAGAATAAGCCTGTGGAAAGTTACTTCTTCAAAAGCAAAAGTATCCCATATCATCTCTTCTCATTTTTCTTCTCTTTATCCTTCATGCTGCCTGCAAGATAAGGAGAATGTGAACAATCAGCCGGAGCTCTGATTGCTTACCTTGTCTGTCACCTCTTTCAGCAGATCCCCTAGCCCGGCGACTTGGGGGACTCCTACTACATGGTTTGTATCACGCTTGACCAAGCCTGAAACTACAAGTAAGCTTCAAGTGAAATTGATACATTACCTTGTGCATCTCCACCAGTTACAGATACCACCCCTGGATGGAGGAAGAGTACTTCCAGAGAAGATGCCACATCTACCTATGAGACAGATAAGGCAAGTCAAGACGATACCACACTCCGGTACTTAGAAGTTTCGTGGTTACGAGATCATTCTCCCACAATATTTCCTAATGTCATTTGTACTAAATCATTCACTTGTACTCACTAAAGGAGAGCTTGAACCTATGTACTTGTGTAAACCCTTCACAATTAATGAGAACTCCTCTATTCCGTGGACGTAGCCAATCTGGGTGAACCACGTACATCTTGTGTTTGCTTTCCTATCTCTATCCATTTATATACTTATCCACACTAATGACCGGAGCAATCTAGCGAAGATCACAAAAAGTGACCGTTTTCGCTACCTAGGATCTATCTTGTAAGAGAACGGAGAATTAGATAGAGATCTCAACCATAGAATACAAGCTGGATGGATGAAGTGTAAGAGTGCATCCGGCGTGTTGTGTGACCGTCGTAGGCCACTGAAGCTCAAGGGAAAATTTTATAGGATGGCAATAAGGCCAGCGATGTTGTATGGCACAAAATGTTGGGCGGTGAAGCATCAACACGTACACAAAATGGGTGTAGCGGAGATGAGGATGCTTCGTGGGATGTATGGGCACACGAGAAAGGATAAGATTGGGAATGAGGATATCCGAGGTAAAGTAGGAGTAGCCAAAATTGAAGGAAATATGAGAGAAAATCGGTTCCGGTGGTTTGGACATGTGCAAAGAAGGCCTACTGACGCTCCGGTTCGAAAATGTGACTACGGGACAGAGGTTCAGGGCCGAAGGGGTAGAGGAAGACCTAGGAAAACTTTGGAAGAGACCCTAAGAAAAGACTTGAGTACTTGGATCTAACAGAGGACATGACACAAAACCGAGCGCAATGGCGTTCTAGGATTCATATAGCCGACCCCACTTAGTGGGAAAATGCTTTGTTGTTGTTGTTGTTGTTGTATGTACAAATCTATCTAGCAAAAAGTCCACTGCAAAGAGCATGATTGCCATCTTAGGCTTATTCTAACTGAATTGCCAACAGGGATGATTTTTATTATCCTTTACAACCACAGAAACCACAGGACAAAAGGTGTGTCTTCGCATTACAATTAAGCAGAAAAGATAAAACAGACATACGATAGCACAACCACAAACTTTCCCAATATTTGGGTCTCATGCTTGACAAACTCATTTGCCTAATTTTTCCAGCATTTCTAGATAGTATTACCTCTTACTGAACAATTAAACATAAAATTTGACCATAGAGAATCATAGATTTGTAAGAACTTTTATCCAAAAAATGGAACACAGCTTCATGGCTATTAGGTAGCTATCTTTTCTAAGTCACATATATGTTGTCTGAATTTATTTTCATAGCATGAGTTTATCATTTATTACCACATATACTAACACTGAGCAGCTTATGAATAAACAACTTCCTTGAAAACATAATGGATAAGTTCCATGTTTGACCTAACATCAAATTATTACTATCTACATAAAGAAATATTATACTTTTACAGAGAATACTAAAAGCAAACTAGAATTTCATATAAGCGGAATTTTATAGTTGCACAAAGTTACATAATAGATTTAATAGGAAAACAAAGTCACAAGCAGTCAAAATACCAGTATTAAAATCTTCAGGAAGTGTGTCAAAGCACATCTTGTATTTTGAATCACAATTGCGCCTCTCCTTCATGCTCCACAACAACAACATTGTCTCAGGAGGAGTAATGCCTTCAAACTTCTCTAATACATGATACTGCAGTAAAAAAAAGAGGTAATATATTGGACCACATTTCTTGTTCATAATGCCCCTCAATATGTATTGGACCCAACAGACCTAAAACCTACTCTAGCTCTGAGCATCATTACCTCAGCAAGAACAAGGGAAACAGTACAGTTGCATCACTATGCTTATATATCAAGACATACAAGAGAGAGAGAGAGAGCAGCATCAGACTAGTCTAGACGGAAATCTGACAACAAAAATGTTGTATACAGGGGACAAGGATTCATATTAGGCACTATAGAGAGTAGCCTATTTATGCTTACAAGATGAGTAAAGTTGGATCACGACTGTGATAAAGATCAATTTTCTCAATGGCTGAATTGGTAACTTAATGTGGCTTGGGAAAACAAACTCCACATGTGGGAAGAATGATGCTCAAACTCCACATGTGGTAGGTAAACATATGTTTATAAAAATTGATCATCATCCACATCTAGAGCCATTTATTACTTTCATATTAGAGCAGTACACCTCTTGCTAGATGTGGAGTCAATGTAGGTTCACTTTAATTTTTCTGTTTCCCCTAATATATTTTCAGAAGCCTCTTAACTAAACCCAGAGGTAACAAATGCTGACAAATTAAAAGTATTAAAAACGTTTCTCAAGCGGTAAAACATACCATATCAGCTTGCACAAGCTCCTCAGAAACTATTAAAGACATTGGGATCTCCAGAGCAGTATCTCCAACTTTCAGATTGTCTGCAGCTATGGCTCCTCTGCCAGCCCCTTCCACATCTATTATGATGAATGAAGAACAAAAGACATCATATATTCAAGGCTAGTTTCCTTCTCTTGTGCAGGAAAACCCCCTCAAAAGGAGAAAGAATAAACAATCATACCAGCAGAAATCACAGCAGTGAAAAGTTAAGACTTACAAGCGATCTGCAACCTTGTTTTAACACCACTGTTCTCACACCTTCGTAACAGTTGCTTTTGTTTATCAGAGTTGTAGCCTTCTACAATTGCAGTCTTCGAATTGTGCTCGTCAGAAGACCAACAAATCATATCAACAATAGCATTGTGTAGTTCTTGCAGGACACTCTTTTGCATGCCTGCGCCTCATTATAGCCCATTGTTTCATCATTGGTCTGCTAATCATATATGTGATCTAGGTACTATCAGGCAGTTGTAATTTCTAAAGTCATCTGTCTACCCTTATGTGCCTAAAAAGTCCAAGAAGTTATCAGAATGAGTTTGAAGGATCTCAAGATGGATTCATCAAGCATCAAAATGGACAAAATTTCTAGGCCTCATATTGCCGAAGATAAAAACAATTCTGTTTTGTTCTAGTTGTACAATATATTCCAGTAATAGACTCTGGGCATCCTTCAGACTAACGACCATTTGATTTAAAGAGCATAGTGACAGACTACCTCAGTTGATTCTATGATTGTTGCTATCTGAAGCATTACTCCCAAAGAGGTACTCAGCCAATCAGGATCTGAAGACCTTTTAACATGGATTTGCTGCCTGGTATTAAATCTCTTGTAGCAATTTCTGCCAGAAAATGAGAAGAAGAAAAAACAATTGTTAAAAGGATGATGGTAGAAACAACTCAGCTAGCTCATCATAAGCACAAAAAAACCACCAGACACTAATTAGTACGCAAGAACAAGAAAGATAACTAGCAACGGAAACGAAAATTTTTACAAATTGTAAAATGGATATATTGACGGTTGTTGATTGTTTAGTTTTAACCCTATTTTAGAAACTGCCTAAATGAAAAAGATTCTGAGATAAAATAATGCACAGTGATTAGTTTGGCATTTCTTACTTTACTTAACATTGTGCCTCCAAAGATTCACAAATACGTCCTACATTTAAGACTGAGAACCAGAATCTCATTGACGAAAAGGGTCATTTGACAGTTTCTCTACTGTGCGTACCATTCCATTCTAACATTTCTATTATTAACGATCATTACGACTTGGTATGAGTCCGTCAAAAATATATTTGTTGTTCCTCACCTTCTTTTTATCAAAAAGTGGGTCACTTTCAGATAGCTCCAGGACAATTGAGCAGTCTTTATCCAACTCCATGGAATCAAAAGATGACGACGGCTGCAAATAACAAATAAAGCATCCAAAACCATTTATCCCTTAGATGATCAAAATAAAAAAGAACAAGAAATGCATACACAATTAAGTTTAACTAGTTTACACATCCATCAAAAACCCAATGACTAAACGCACACATTTTGTTCAATATATATATCCAACCTAGAAGCAAAGCACATTTTTCACCTAACTTACATAAAATTGTGGTATATTAAAGCTACAAAAGAGAAACCCACCAATAAAAACAGTAAAGAACACAAACCCAACAGAGCTACAAGTTTACTATATCAAATTGTGTGTATCTAATGTACAAAAAAAAAAAAAGCCCTAAACAGGGTTTTGTCTGTTTGGTTGCTGGGAAATTGTCAGACATAAAACAAATCCAAGAATTTCAGAATGCGCACAAGGAAAGTGAAATTTCAACAACGTAAAAGAAAGCAGTAAGGTTGGAGGATTCTAAAATCTTTTAGTTGACTACATCTAGATTTGAATGGATTCTAAAATTCTTTAAAATATTTTAATTGACTAATCTTTTACAATACTCTCAAATCTGAATTTGACTACACCCCAACGGAATGAAATAGTAGTAAAATAGTAAGGGTTTACTATATCTAATTTTCTAGAATTTGTAAATTTTCTTGTTTGGTTAACCTAAAAGAACAATGGAATTGAATACAGAATTTGTTATTTTTAAACTCTCAATCATAGAAATTGAGAAATGACACTTTTTTACATGGAATTTAAACTTGGGATTTGGAGGTCCCAATTTCCAAGTTTTTTTTCCACGCGGAAATTCTAAATTTCTATGTTTATGAATCCAAACAAGAGAATTGGTGCCTATCAATTTATAAATTCTGACTTTTACCAAAATTCCATGTTTATTTCCCTCATCCAAACATAATGTTAATTCGTCTATTCTAATAAATTGAAAAAGATTAATGACAAAAAAATTAATAAGAATGTGTGAAAAGTAGATATAGATGTGTGAATAACACTACACTATTTCTTTTGAAATTTTTTGGATCTACATGATCTTTCTAATTTGACTTTGGATTTACTATAAATAAATATACTAGACATGATGAGTAATAACACAAAATTCCTGACCCCTTATCTTCTCTCTGCCGCACCTATTTTTTCTTTCTCACATCTAAATTTTAGGTCTTTCTTTCTCACATTTAAATTTTAGGTCACAACATATTACCAACACGTTTTTTACGCTCCGTTAAAAAGAGTTTTTTCCATCTTTAATCAGGAAAGTATTACATTTCAATCATTGTTATTGTGATTAATTTTTTTCATTGAATTAATATACTTGCTATTGATTCAGCTTCGTCTTTTTATTGAACTTGATACAATGCATTGAAGATGGAAATCCGACCTTACAGGAGGAACTCTGACAATTCTGTTTACAATATTCATCACTGTATTCTAGATTCTTCTAAAATACAGCCTAAACTTTTGATATTTTTTTCAACCTGATTGAACCCTAACGTTTCACTATTCGAATTATAGATTCTGCTTAAATTAGCATTATATGGTGAATTGAATATGCTTAAAAGGAAAGAAAAAAACCTTAATATCACATTCAAGACGCAGCTGGAAGCCACGACTCTACCAAGCCGCCAAGCCAATGTAGCCAGCAACTCCTGGCCCCAACACCCACAGAAACGACAACGTTGAAATTACCTTCTTCCTCGTCCAGTCTACCCTTCGATAGCATCGAAAACCACCGTGCCCAAAGTCGAGGCCCATCACCAATTCTCGGTGAAAATGAAATTTCCGCACCACATCGACATTCCTCAAGGGTTGGGCTGCAATTCATAGTGCCTGTGAACCACCCTACACCACCTATGCCAGCATCCCAAAGTGATGCAGACAATTACATTTAGACCCTTATATGATATATCTATTATCTAGCTGGCATATTGTATGTCTTTTCCCAATAGTTACAGTAGGATGTAGAGCACCAAATCATTAGGGTTTCCATTTCATTCTACTAAATATCTGTAAGGTTGCACCTCTTTGATACCTATGAGAAATATGACAGCAACTTTATCTTTGATTTCCTTATTGCATTTACTTCTAGCTTAATTTTCTTGAAAAGATCATACCAATTTGGCACCAGAGGCAGGTTATGGCAAGAAAAAACCTAGCTCCACCGATGGAATTGAGTTTTGCGACAGTAGCCATGGACACCCAAACAGAACATCTCACCACCCAACTCTATGCAATGCAAGATACAATAACGACGCTATCCACACACCGGGATGAGTTTCAAACCGGCATGGCGGAGTTGCAACGATCTATCACAATGTTGACAAATCAGCAAGCCAGTTTCAGACAACTCTGCAAAACCAACAGTCTGACCTCCGACGAACGATGTTGGAGGAGATTTGTCAGATTTGAGTCGAAACAAGGCCGCCGTTGAAGGAGAAAACATCATCGGTCCCGACTTTTGGATCGATTTCTTTGCCACCTTCGTTCACAGTGTTAGGAGTGACAGTTATCCCACCATCAAGCCCTATTTCTGCAAATCCCATCCCATCTTGGGTTACGCCACAACTTTTTCACCTTCTTCCAATCAATTACCACTGCACCCCCACTTGACCTACAGAGCATCTCCTTCTACCACCAGATATAGCCCTAATCACACATCCATTCCAAATTCCATACCCTACCCCTCACCATATTTAAACGCCACCCTTCCTCCATACCCTATAGCTGCAATACCATTATCAACATTACCAAATTACCAATTTCATTCCCATGCTAGCCCATATGGTAACCATATGTTCCAATTAAAACCAACACCCCAAGGATTACATAGTGGGATGAAACCCAAGTTGGATTTGCCTAAATTTTCTAGTGATGATCCATTGAGTTGGCTTGCCATAGCTAGGAGATTCTTGGCCTATCATGAAGTTTCGGGGCATATGAAGGTGGTAGTGGTAGCAATGCACCTAATCGGAGACGCCACCTTGTAGATGAGCTCTTTTGAATCACGATCCCAAAGCAACAATTGGGGGAAATTTGAAGAGGAATTGCTCAAGCGATTTGGCTTAGGCAATCATGCGAGTTTCACGGCTCGGTTATCTCACATTCGACAAAATGGGCCTTTGGAAGATTATATAACAGAGTTTACTCGCTTGTCTTGCCGGGTACCTGATTGGACAGATGACCAACTTAAGGGTGTGTTCATTGGTGGGCTGAAGGAAGAACTGTAACATGATGTATTAGTTCAATTTCCCCATTCACCATCTCAGGCCATGGAATTAG
Source organism: Malus domestica (assembly GCF_042453785.1). Taxonomy (NCBI): domain Eukaryota; kingdom Viridiplantae; phylum Streptophyta; class Magnoliopsida; order Rosales; family Rosaceae; genus Malus; species Malus domestica. Next base: position 27,706,788 of record NC_091673.1, read on the forward strand.
CTCAAATTTACAATGTGAAAACCCAAAATATTCAAACCTTTAATCGTTCCATTAAGCCAGCTCCATCTAATCCCCAGAACTTCTAGAACCATAAATTTAGCCCCTCCACTAGCTTCACAAGTTCCTCTTACAAACCAACAATTTTTCACAAAATTCATCTCTCCCCACCAAGAATCCTGCTCAAGCAGAATACCAAGAAAATAGGAGAAAGAACGAGTGTTTTTTTGTCCAAAAACTTATGCCCCTAATCATAAGTATGCAAGGTCTCAATCCCAAATACTGATGATGATGATACTTGTGATTTAACAAATAAGGAAGAACCTATTTCAATGTGTTCCCTCACCGGATCCATGTACCCACGAACAATGAGACTTGAGGGTAAGGTTGGGAATCAGGTAAGTCAGTTAGTTCATTAATTGTGGGGTAACTCATAATTTTTTAAATCCGGTTGTGGCAAAGAAAGCGGGACTGAGAATCAATTTTGCCATTAACAAGCGCATTATTGTCGCCAATGATGCAACTCTTACAACTAAGGGCTTGGCACATGATGTAATGGTGGAAATGCAAGGCTATACTTTAAAAAGAGATTTTTTGTTATTAGCAGTATCAGGCTGTGACTTGGTTCTAGGAGCAAAGTGGCTAGAATCTCTTGGCATGATAGGTTGGCATTTCCTGAATAAGACCATGGATTTTGATGTTGATGGAGTACACTATCGTCTACAAGGACAAACTTCCTTTGATGCCTCTATAGTTAATTCATTTGTGATGATGAAACTCCTTAACCAAGAGAAAATGGGGGTCATTGCTCAGTTGGTATTAGTCCTATATGTTGAGCCACCTACGCCTTCAGTCTCACCTGAGATTAGAGAACTCATTGATCATTTCAAAGACTTGTTTGAAGCGCCAACATGCCTCCCTCTTGAACGGATGTTCGACCATCGAATTCCCTTGATCCTTGGCACTTCCCTAATCAATGTGCGCCTATACAAGTATCCGCACTTTCAGAAAATTGAAATTGACAATATTATTAAGGAAATGTTGGATGCAGGTGTAATTCAAGCTAGTAATAGTCCATACTCTTCCCCAATTCTTTTGGTTAAGAAAAAAGATGGCTCTTGGCATCTTTGTATTGATTTTCAAGCATTGAATGTTGTAACCGTGGAAGATTGATATCCAATTATGGTAATAGATGAATTGTTGGATGAGTTGCACAGTTCAACTATCTTCTCAAAACTGGATTTACGATCTGGTTACCACCAAATCAAAATGAATGCGGAGGACATTTCAAAGACTACATTTTGTACTTATGAAGGGCATTAAAAGTTTCTCATGATACCGTTTGGGCTTACCAATGCCCCCATCAACTTTTCAATCACTGATGAATGATATCCTAATTTATAGTGCCAACATGTCAGATCATCTTCGACATATTTATGAGGTTTTCTCTTTGCTGCGCACTCATTCATTGAAACTGAAAATGTTGAAGTGTTCATTTGGGCTGAGTAGTGTGGAATATTTGGGTCATATCATTTTTGCAAGTGGAGTTGCAGTTGATCCACAAAAAAATACAAACTATTCGTAATTGGAGTAAACCCCATAATGTGAAGGGCCTAAGAGGTTTTTTAGGTTTGGCCCGTATTATCGCAAGTTTGTGTGGGACTTTGGAAAAATTGCTCGCCCACTTATTGATTGATGTGTTGAAACTTGACAACTTCAAATGGACTCCAGCCTCTGAAGCAACGTTTGAACAGCTTAAGCTAGCCTTTTGTTCCATTCCAGTGATAGCTTTACCAGATTTTAACAAGCAGTTTACGGTGGAATGTGACGCTTCGAGCATTGGAATTAGAGCAGTCCTCTCATAGGACAAACATCCCATTGCATTTTTTAGCAAACCACTGTCCGGATCCAACTTGAATATGTCAGTATATGATAAGGAGATGCTTGCGGTTATGTATGTGGTCTAAAAATGGAGGCCTTATTTGTTGGGACAACAATTCAAAATTGTTACCGATCACTAGACAATTCGACATTTTTTGGATCAATGAATAACTACACCAAATCAACAAAAGTGACTCTCTAAGTTACTTGGCTATAACTATGTGGTTGACAAGGCAGGTGCTCAAAACATTGTTCCTGATGCACTTTCAAGGAAAGAAGAAATTCACATGTTGATGGGATTGTCACAACCAATTTTTTAGGGCATTGAAGAGATACCAAAGGCTTGCACAAACGATCCTGAAGCTTTAGTTATTTTCAGCAACATTTGGAACAACCAACCCCACCCAAAAAATTACTCCATTCAAAATGGCATGATGTATTATAAGTATCGACTTTTCGTTCCTTAAACTTCATAGTAGCGCCACACATTGCTCCAAGAATTCCATTCTTCTATCATTGTAGGGCACTCAAGATATTTGGCATCTTACAAACGATTGTCTCAAAATTTTATGTGGCCAGGAACGAGAAAGGATATCAAGGCATTTGTGGCAGCTTGCGATACGTGTCAAAGGCAAAATTATGAAGCTATTAGACCACCAGGTCTCTTGCAGCCTCTACCAATCCTCACTGATGCTTGGCAATACATATCTTTGGATTTTATTGAAGGTTTGCCAACATCACAACACAAAAATGTGATTCTCGTTGTGGTGGATAGACTTACTAAGTAGGGCCACTTCATAGCACTTTCATATCCCTACACAGTAGTCAACATGGTTGATCTCTTCATCAAAAACATATTTCGTTTCCATGTAATGCCAAGATCCATAATAAGTGATCGTGATCCCACCTTTCTTAGTCAATTTTGGAATGCATTCTTCAAATCACAATGTTCATCACTTTGTTGAAGCTTTGCTTACCATCCTCAATCTGATGGGCAAACGGAAGTATTGAATAGGACGCTTGAACATTATTTGAGATGCTTTGTGGGTGACAAACTGTCATCTTGGACCATATATTTACCTTGGGCAGAATGGTGGTATAATACATCTTTCCATTCCAGTATTTAGATGACTCCATTTGAAGCATTTTACGGAAAACGACCCCCCCCCACAATTCAAGCTTATATCCCGGGCTCTACTCTAGTTCATCAGGTTGACATTGCTTTACAATCACGTGATGACTTGTTATCTCGTCTTCGCCATAATATGCTATTGGCTCAAAATAGAATGAAACAGAAAGCTGACAGACACAGGACAACGTGAATTTGAAGTAGGTGATTTGTTTTTTCTAAAGCTACAGCCTTACCGTCAAGCTTCTGTTGCTTTTCACCAAAATCACAAGTTATCTCTAAGGTATTATGGCCCTTATAAGATTTTAGCAAGAGTTGGCAAAGTGGCATATCCTCTGCAGTTTCCTCACAATTCCATAATTCATAATGTGTTTCATGTGTCACTACTTAAGAAAAGAATAGGTGATTCTATCCCTTTCTCACCCACCCTCCCACCTCTGGATTGCACTGCTAGAGTAATGCAATGGACACCCACAAAAGTTTTGCAAAGAGGAATGTTTAAAGTCAAGAACAAAGCTATGATTCGTTGGCTGATTCATGGCAAGGACTTCCTGAAGAAGATGCAACTTGGGAAAATGCAACGACATCATCGCTCGCTTTCCTCAGTTTCAGTCTTGAGGGTAGGCCTGTTCTCAGCGGGGTGGATTTGATGCAAACAATTACATTTAGACTTTTATATGATATATCTATTATATAGCTGGCATATTGTATATCTTTTCCCAATAGTTACAGTAAGGTGCAAAGCACCAAATCATTAGGGTTTCCATTTCATTCTACTATATATCTGTAAGGTTGCGCCTCTTTGATAGCTATGAGAAATATGACAGTACTTTTATCTTTGATTTTCTCATTGCATTTACTTTTAGCTTAATTTTCTTGAAAATATCATACCACAGACTCTATGACGAGAATTCCTCGTTAGTGTTTAGGTTTTTGTTTACCTAGGGTAGACCTCGAGATCTACTCTCGGTCACACTCTCACCACTATCACTCATGATGGCATGATGACCTTGGCGGATGCGTCCTGACCGATAGAGTGCCACCTTTCCACAACAGCTCTAGGGTTCTGTCGAACCCAGTTCGTTTGGGCTCTCGACCTAACAACCTGGGTCAAGTTGCGTTCTTGGTTTTTTGCCTAAAGTTTGGTCCTAGGTTTTCTTCACATCAGCCCATTTTGGGACTAGGCCATTATCCTTGCTAGCTAGCAGCCTAGCAAATGAAAACAAAAACAATTTAGGGCCTGCAACCTAACTCAAGTTAGCCCCAAATTTAGGCAGTGACTTATCTCACACAAAGGGTCTTGAAGCTACTCGCATTTACACTTTCTGTTTTCAGTTGCTTTATATATTATTCAATATATTACGTTTGTTTGTAGGTACCCATGAACCTGAAATTCATTAAATTCGAATCGGAAGTTTTGAAAAGTGCCATAGAAGCCTGAAGTTTCATAAAACAATACATCCATGAAAATCCAAAGTTTTTCATGCTTTAATTAAACCAAACATGCCTATAGAATCTGAATGTTCTAACTTGTTGCTTATGGATTCTTTTCCCACGGGCATTATGCACAAACTTACTCTCTCCAATCAGCGAATTGTCGAACCGTAATAAGTTCAATTTCATTGCTTTGGAAGTTTCTGGCAGAAACTACTTCTTATTGCAAAGAACATAAGAGCTACCATCAATGCTACAATTCCGGTTGGCAAAGCCAAGAAAGAAACCACCATGATCTTTATTCGTAGACACAAGCATAACGTAATGCACCTGCAAGCTTACCTTGCCAAGCATGCTCATGGGATCTTTACTTGGGCAAGTTAATTACTAGCCTAACTACTAAGATCCTTACTAGGCAAGCTAATTATTAGCCTATGTACTACATCGATCCTTATGGATCCTCCATCTTTTCTACAGCGGCTTCAAGGGAATATTGTGGACCAATCCAACAAAAATGCGGACCATGTACATACTTTATGGTTTTGGTTAATGTAACTACACATTGGTCACATGTTTGTCCACACCCAACGCTGCTTTTTAAGACTCCTAGCACCAATTATTAGGTTATGGGATCACCACCCCAATTACCATAGAGTCCAAATGACTAGATAATGCTCGAGAGCTTTCATACACGAATTCGATGACTATTGCATTTTCCCTATGGTACATAAGTTGAACATTCGATTCCTTATGTTGACACCCAAATAGTCTTGTGGAGCCAAAAATAATCAAGAAAAATATGGAAGCGACACGTGAACTTTTGGGTTAAAAATACAAAACTACCCTTGAGGCAGACTGGGACTCCCACGCATATGCAATGGATAATAACGGCTCAATTGAGGTCAAAAGTGATCAAAATGGTATTCTTTTAAACCCTCTCATCACTCCTCATCAAACCTTCACCCACAAGGTAATTCCCAATTATTCTTTTCAAATTAGGATTAATTATCAAAATTAATTGATTAATTTTCTAATTAATTTCCTAATTGATTGCAAGATATTATTTGACATAATATCTTGCAATTAGAGCCAATAAACCACTATAAGTGGCCAGACCCCTTTTCTTCAAAGAGGGTCGGCCACACCCCTATAAATATGAAGGAAAAATTTTGTCCTAGCTAAGAACATGTGAGAACATTTGAACACATAAGCAAACTAATAACACTTTAAAGTAGGCATGCATTAAAAAACAATTCTAAAACCCATGACTTTCAAAGCCTAGTGAATGGTGAACCACAAGACTCTTTACAACATTAAAGAGAAGAAAGGATTTTGAGATTCATTACCCTTGAAGCTCATCCTTGTTTACACAAGGGATTCACCCAAGTGGAGGGCTTCAAGTCACGTCCTAGCTCCGTAGATCTTCCTTGTGATTTTCTTCCCTTTTGATGCTGCTCTTGCTCCTTGCGGATGTGAGGAAAGGAACTCCAAAAGTACCAAACGTTTGATACCTCTAAGTCTCCACACCAAGGATGATGGTGTGAAGATGAAATGGATTACCTAGAGGAAGTTAGATGCCAGTAAACTCCCTTAGGAAGGCCGACCTCTATAGAGAAAAAGGAGAAAAAGTTTCTCTTCTTTGCCTTAAGAAAACCCTACTGAGAGAATGGCTATAAAGATGCCTTTATACCACCTCACATGTGAGTGGTAAACATACAGTTAACCCAAGTTTGCTACCACTCACCCTATGCCCGGTTTTGACTTTGTATTTGGGTTAATTTCCCTTTAGTTTTAGTTGTCACACAATTTAAACTCAATGGGCCTTATGGACCAAAACCCTTTTGGGCCACGAGATCTGAAACCAACTTGAAAGCCCAATACGAACCTTTCATATAATCAATTAACTAATTTACTAATCTTGACCATTCTCAATTAAACCATTTGATTGCTTATCCATCTCATTTATATTTCTTCACTTTCATCCTTACTTAGTGTACGATCCATTAGGTTCCAATTAGCGAAGCAGTGGGCGATTGTTACTCTTAACGATCGATTGTGAATTGAAACTACATTTCAATTCTCCCTTTGATGAAGATTAGTGTTTGCTAATCTTAAGGGCTTCCACAAACCATGAGTGACATGTAGCAGTATGTCATGACTACCCAAGCTAAGTAGAAATGGTTGGAGAACCTACCCAGGTACAATTACAATGCAATATGGTCATTCTCTAATGCAATACTCTTAATCACCTTGTTTGAGTGATAGTTTGTTTCATGTCTACTATCCAATGTGATACTTCTCTATATAATTCTATTGAATATGATTTGGAACAAACTTCCTAAGTCATATTCGTATGCTTTAGCCAAAGACTCCTGAATCATATCTTAGAGTATTCTCCCTCCACCATGGAAGGTTAGAGACCCCTTGTTGTGCATTCATATGCCTACATGACTAGATAGGTTAACCCCAACAATGTCGTGGACACTCTCGATGGAATGCCTTTGTCATGATCAAAGATCAAGGACCTAACCATTAGACATCTATGATGCCTCAGGTCAAATAACTACTTTGCATATTGCAACTTATGAGTTCTTACATGACATGTATGTTTGAACACTCTTTTGATCGTAGTTTAGTGTACTCGACTACCTTTTTAGCACCTATGTGTTTGTCTCAGTGTCCAACACTAAATGACTCGAGACTAGTCATACTCACGCTTGAGTTAACATAACACATGCTAACCTTTGCGGATTGTCAATGCCCAATTGGCAATCCTATGGCTATGAACATTTTAGGAATGAATATAAGAGAAATGTCTTGTTAATCTAACTTACTTAAATCACTCCTTTCTTAGATCAAATAGATTCCTTGGATTCCTTTATTGCTTAAACACATAATATAATAAATAGTGATTAACAATAAGTTTTGCCCTTCATTAAACATATAATAGTTTAACACAATAAGTATTCCCAAAACTATTACATCAAATGAGTGGTTTTGTGGGCATACTTCCAACAATCTCCCACTTGCACTCAAAGCCACCTTCCCATGTATCTAATACCCATCTTTTCCTTATGGCGGTCAAGTTGGATTTGAGACATTGGCTTCGTCAGTGGATCTACTATGTTATCGGCTGAGGCAACTTTAAGGATGTTGACTTTCCCCTCGATAACCTATCTTCTTATGATGTTAAAGCTTTTGTTAAAATGCTTGTTCTTTTGATGAGCCCTGGTTTCCTTGGCTTGAGTTATTGCCCCACTATTATCACAGTACAAAGTTACTGGTGATGTAATGGTTGGAACCAATCCAAGTTCAATAATGAACTTATTCATCCAGAACACTTCTTTACTGGCTTCAGCTATAGTGACATATTCGGCCTTTGTCGTGGAATCAACAATTACATCTTGTTTCTTGCTTTTCTAGCTGATAGCCCCACCATTCAGAGTGAACACATATCTGGAATTGGAACTTCTATCATCGACATCAGATTGGAAATTTGCATCTGTATAGGCTTCCACTCACAACTTTGTTGCTCCTCCATAAATGAGGAACATGTCCTTTGTTCTTCTTAAGTGCTTAAGGATCATCTTGATAGCTACCTAGTGTTTTGATCTTGGGTTAGATTGATATTGACTAGTAATGCTCATAACATATGCGATATTAGGCCTTGTGCATATCATGGCATACATGAGGCTTCCTATGGCGAAAGCATAAGAAGTCCTACTCATCTGTCGTATCTCTTTAGGAGTTTTCGGTCCCATGAACTTAGAAAGGTGAATTCCATGTATCACAGGAACTAGACCTTTCCTAGATTGTTCCATTTGGAACCTACTTAGCACCTTATCTATATACATAGATTAGGATAATCCAATTAATTTTATGGATCTATCACGATAGAGCTTTATCCCAAGCATATAAGATGCATCTCCCAAATCTTTCATGTGGAAGGTTTTGGACAACCACACTTTTATAAAAGAAAGTACTGCAGTGTCATTTGATGCGAAAATTAACTTAACACACAAATTTAACCCTCTTTTGACAACTGTAGTATAAGTATAAGTAGGGATCGTTCTGGACCGGGGATTAGGATGGCTTGCTAATAACCTCTAGACTGACTTAAAAACATACTTAATCACAGTCACCACTTACTAGTTCACAATTAACCAATTAAAACGATGTTTTGAATGTAGTAACATGCCTTAGAGAATTTGCTCAATTTCTTACAAGATACTCTCTATTTTCACACACATTTTCTGACTACACACCCTACACTAGTATATGTGAGAAGATTAATGTAAACACGAAAGACTAGGACTCACATATGTTATAACAAAGAAAGCAATTTTTTGGAGTTATTAAGCATGTTTAGATATGATCTCATGAATGGAATGCTACTACTTAGATGCGAGAACCAGTGACACCATATGCTCATACCAATTTTGAACTCCACAAATTGAAACACACAACACTCAAGATTGAAGTCAAGGGTTGTAACAAGAAATGATAGGAATAACAAACGTTCTTAAAGCGATAGCAAGCAAAGCAATGAAATAGGCACTTGGAATTCACTTCAGAATGCAGAATCAACTTTTAAATACAAAGGGAAGATTCATGCAACACTTAGGGCCGAATTCAATGTTTTGGACCTTTTTTTAACAAACTTTTTTCTTTTCACTCTTTTTTTTTTCTACCTATGCCTTATTAAGGACTTTGGCACACACACACACACACAAGAATCACTTCCCCCGCACTTGCTTTTGCAATAGATTGATCAAAAAGGAGTTCATTTTAAGTCATGCTTTACTATGCTTCAAGAACAAGGGTATGGATGGTCATAAAACTAGGCTAGGTAAGGATAGTGTGGATTAACAAAGAACATAGGCTTAACAAGGCTCAACAGGGTTAAACTTAAACACTTAATGAAATAGGGACATGGTAATTTGGCTTTGGTGGTCACTACACAACTTCATCTTGAATATGTGTTATGCAAATCAATAGCATGCTTTGAATGAAATAGGCATGAGTTCTAGCATTTGGAACTAAATGATGAAATGCCTTTTAAGTAGCAACCAAGCAAAGAATAATGAGATCATGCAACGACTTTAGAAAACAATGATGCACAGATTATTAACTCTCCAAATAAACGTTTAGGCTCAAGTCTCACAAGGTTTTAGCATTCATTTGAGTTCCTTCTTTCAAGCATGTTACAAAAACTGATTTTTCCTTTATGATTGCATGTGAATTCATAAATTATAACCACAACCAAGCATACACCAAAGAGTAAATCAATTTTCATCCATGTTTATAACTCTCTTTAATAGTCATGTAATTAAAAGCCAAATCCTCATCATTGTGTTGGAAGGTACCCTAGACACAAATAAACACACAAAAACAACTCTTTTTAGGGTTTTCAAAACAATTTTTCAAATTTTTCTGAGATTTTCGGATTTTTATGTCAAAACACACTAAAACACTCCAAAACAGCTTAAAAACACTTAAAAATAGCAAGGAACACTAGAAGTAATGGGTGATAAACTCCTTCAAATTTTATGCAAAACAACTTGGTTACCCCCCCACACTTAAATCAAACATTGTCCTCAATGTTTCAAGCATAAACTCACACAAAAGCAAGCAAACAAAAAAAACAACGAATAAACATGACAAGTATGGTAAAGTAAAAACCAGACAGAGTAGAGTTTAAGAACGCAAATCTGGTTTTAGAGATAGGTGATCTTGGCGACTTTCCACAGCTGTGATCTCGAACTGGTTTGGAATTCTGAGCGAGGAATATCAGAGTTTCTTGGCTTCAAATCAGAATCCTTTTGCTGGGTTGATTTGATTGTGCAGTCTACATTCTTCTCTACTTGTTTCTTCTACACGGCAGGCATGCACGAGGTAAAGGTGATGGTCTGTTTCTTTCTTCAATCTTTCTAAGTGCCCACCATTTTCTTTCTTTCTCCTTGTCAGCTGAGGATGAATTAGCACATTGTCTCCACATGCTTCGAGGTATCATTTTCACTTCCCTTATTTGTTCCCCAGGCAGATGTGGTAGACGAAGATGAAGCATAAGATGTTGAAGATGAGTACTCGAGAGCAAGGCTAGGTAAGCAATCAGGAAGGGGTTCCAGGCAATCGGTTCCAGATCGGAAAATTGATACCAAGTGCTGGTGATTGCTCTCTTTCTTCTTGTCCCACAGATGAAAACAACGACAAGGAGAAGGATAGGGAGAAAGCATGATATAAGATACTCTTGCTTTCAACCTTCATGATATGAAATACTTTTGCTTTGGATGAATTGTTTGCAAAGGTACCCCAAGGAATAAGGAACACTGAGTGACTCGAGAGGCTTCGTTGGGAAAGCATTCTCGGAGATGAAGAAAGGTTATGTATGTCTACCTTGCAATGGAAGGTGAAGGTTGACATTTATAGGAATTAATAACCGGTACTATTCTTTCACTATTGTTGGCAACTGTTGGATGATTTAACAGTAACCTTCACGTGCCTTCTACTTCACAAGAAATCTTCGATAGATTGCCCGTAATTTCCGCAAGGCTGAGTGTGCATGTGACAGGCGCTGACACGTCTGGAAAAGCAAGTGCCTCTTCGATATCTGGAATCGGCGCTTCGACAAACTGCCCATGATTTCCACAAAGCTGAGTGTGCATGTGACAAACGCTGACACGTCTGGAAAAGCAAATGCCTCTCCGATTTCTGAGCTTGCCTCTTCGATATCTGAGCTCCGTCGAGTGCAGAGGTTGCATGTGACAAGTGCAGACAAATCTGGAATAGAGGATGGCCCGTGGTTTCTGAGCAGCCCAGCTTTTGAGAAAGCTAGCGCCTCTTCGATTTTTGAATTGGCCTCTTCGATTTCTGAGCTCGCCTCTTCGATCTTTGAAATCCTGTTGAGTGCTGATTTTTATAGAGGATAAGGAGTTCGTTTCTAAGCACACTTGAATTTCTGCCCGTAGAAACTCCCTTCATTGCACTTCTAAGATCTCGATTTGTCCGACCTCTTCTTTTTTCAACACCTTTGAAAATGTCTGGCCCCTCCGACCATCGTTTTTACTTGAACCTTGGTGAAGAGGCATCCATGCCTTCTCCAGACAACATATGGCGCCCATCCTTCATATCCTCTACTAGTCCTGTTACCATTGGGGATTCGGTGATGAAGAATGATATTACCGCTGCGGTGGTGGCCCGGAACCTTGTCACTCCCAAAGATAACATACTACTTTCCAAACGGTCTGATGAGTTGGCTGTTAAGGATTCTCTGGCTCTTAGTGTGCAGTGTGCGGGTTCTGTGTCTAATATGGCTCAACGTCTATTTGCTCGAACTCGTCAAGTTGAATCATTGGCGGATGAAGTGATGAGTCTCAAATAAGAGATTAGAGGGCTCAAGCATGAGAATAAACAGTTGCGCAAGCTTGCACATAACTATGCTACAAACATGAAGAGGAAGATTGAACAGATCCAGGAATCTGATGGTCAGATTTTACTTGATCATCAGAGGTTTGTGGGTTTGTTCTAACAACATTTGCCTTCGTCTTCTGGGGCTGTACCACGTAATGAAGCTCCAAACGATCAACCTCTGATACCTCATCCTTCTGGGGCTCCACCAACTACTGAGACTTTTCCTAAGCAACCTTTGTGAAGGCTCCCTCTTGTATTTTTCTGCCTCCTGTTCACAACGAATTTTAATGTAAAATACCTTGCATATCTATCAATGTTTCAAAAATAAACCCACACAGAAAACAATTAAACAAGCAACAAATAAAAATGACAATCATGGCAAAATAAAATTGCAGAAAAGGGAAGGTTTTTAGGAACGCAAAACATGGGTTGCCTCCCAAGAAGCACTTGCTTTAACGTCTTGCAGCCGGACAAAACTTCCTTCTAAGCTTGGATAGGGCCCACGGCACTGAGTGGGATTTCTTCCACAATCTGCCCCACATCACTCTCATAGTATAGCTTCAGGTGATGCCCGTTCACTTTGAATTCGTCGCCGTTCCTTAAGCTTTTAACTTGGCCTGCACCATGGGGAAAAACATTAGTGACAACAAATGGCCCAATCCACTTAGACCGTAACTTACTAGGGAACAATCGTAGACGGGAATTAAACAGTAGCACTTTCTGCCCAATTGAGAATGTTTTTCCCCGAATCATTTTGTCATGAAACGCCTTTGTTTTCTCCTTGTAAATTCGTGCATTTTCATAGGCTTCGTTTCGTATCTCCTCAAGTTCATTCAGTTGGAGCTTCCTATTCATTCCAGCAGCATCTAAGTCCAAATTGAATGTTTTCACAGCCCAGTGTGCTTTGTGCTCCAGTTCCACAGGTAGGTGACATGGCTTGCCGTAGATTAGTCGAAATGGAGACATCCCTAGAGGTGTTTTGTAGGTAGTGCGATATGCCCATAGTGCATCATCTAAACGCAAGCTCCAATCCTTCCGATTTGGCCCAACAGTCTTCTCCAAGATTTGCTTGATTTCTCTATTTGAGACTTCGGCTTGGCCACTTGTTTAAGGGTGGTATGGCGTGGAAACCTGATGCTTCACATTGTACTTTTTAAACAGCGCCTCAATGGTGTGATTGCAAAAGTGGGAGCCTCCATCGCTTATGAACACCCTCGGCCTGCCAAATCTGGAAAAGATGTTAGCCTTGATAAAATTTGCCACCATTCTAGAATCGTTAGTATGGGTGGCTTTGGCTTCCACCCATTTCGACACATAATCAACGGCTAGCAAAATATAAGTAAAACTATATGAGGGCGGAAAGGGTCCCATGAAATCCATACCCCATATATCAAAGATCTCCACATTAAAGATGGGGGTTTGCGGCATTTGGTCTTTGGCACCGATTGTACCTGTTCTTTGGCATCTATCACAAGTTATACAAAATGTTCTAGCATCCTTAAACAATATAGGCTAATAGAAACCACTCTCTAAAACCTTAAGGGTTGTCCTTTGGGTGCCAAAATGACCCCCACATGCATAACTATGGCAAAATGCAAGAATTGAATTAAACTCATAATTGTGCACACATTTACGAATAATCTGGTCAGGATAATACTTCCACAAATATGGATCATCCCACACATAAAATCGTGCATCATTTCTGAGTTTATCACGATTGTATTTATCTAAAGTGCTAGGAACTTGTTTTGTGACCAAATAATTGACCAAATCAGCATACCAGGGCTCACTTACCTATAAGGACAACAATTGCTCATAAGGGAAGGTCTTTAGAATGGGTAAGGAGTCATCCTCGTGCACGAAACGGCTGAGGTGGTCAGCCACCACGTTTTCACTCCCCTTTTTGTCTCTTATTTCAATGTTGAACTCTTGAAGTAGGAGCATCCAACGAATCAGCCTTGGCTTGGCCTTCTTCTTGGTGATGAGGTACTTCAACGCTGCATGGTCAGAATATACAATCACTTTAGTGCCAAGTAAGTATGAACAAAATTTATCTAAAGCAAATACAATTGCAAGAAGTGCTTTCTTAGTGGCAGAATAATTCAATTGAGCATCATTTAGTGTCCGGGAAGCATAGTGGATGACGTCGGGCTGTTTGTTCCTCCTTTGGCCTAAAACAGCACCAATAGCATAATCGGATGCATCACACATTAGCTCAAATGGAAGGCTCCAATCTGGTGGTATGATGATGGGGGCCGAAGTCAACATGTCCTTGAGGGTTTTGAAAATGGTCTCACATTCCTTGTTGAACTCGAATGCTACTTCCTTTTGGAGTAAACAGCAAAGGGGTTGGGCGATTTTTGAGAAATCCTTGATGAATCTCCTATAAAATCCTGCATGGCCGAGAAAAGAACGAACCTTCCTCACCGAAGTGGGAGAGGGTAAGTGACGTACAAGATATATTTTAAATTTATCAACCTCAATCCCTTTTTCTGATATTATATGCCTCAAAACTATACCTTGTTTTACCATAAAATGGCACTTTTCCCAATTCAAGACAAGATTAGTTTCGATGCATCGTTGTAAGATCAGAGTAAGATTATTCAAGCATGCATCAAATGAGTCACCAAACACACTAAAGTCATCCATAAACACTTCAATGATCTTTTCCACAAATTCTGAGAAAATACTTACCATACACCTTTGGAATGTGGCTGGTGCGTTGCATAGCCCAAATGGCATGCGTCGATAAGCAAAGGTACCAAAGGGACATGTGAAGGTAGTATTTTCTTGGTCATCGGGAGCTATCACAATCTGATTATAACCCGAATAGCCATCAAGAAAACAATAAAATGAATGACCGGCTAACCTTTCCAGCATTTGATCAATAAAGGGCAGCGGGAAGTGATCTTTTCTTGTTGTAGCGTTGAGCTTCCGATAGTCAATACAAACTCTCCATCCAGTTTGGATTCGGGTGGGCACAAGCTCATTATCTTTATTTTTTACCACAGTGACTCCGGACTTCTTAGGAAGAACTTGGACCGGCGAAACCCAATGGCTATCAGAAATTGGGTAAATCACTCCACAATCTAGTAGCTTGATGATTTCCTTATTCACAACGTCCATCATGGGTGGATTGAGCCGGCGTTGTGCTTCTCTAGATGGTTTGGCTCCTTCTTCTAAGAGTATTTGATGCATGCAAGTGATAGAGCTAATTTCTTTGATATCGGCCAATGTCCACCCAATGGCAGTTCTGTATTCCCGAAGCACCCTTACCAACTTATCCTCCTCTTGTGCAGTGAGTGAAGAAGAGATGATGACGGGCAGCGTCTCTTGCTCTCCCAAAAACACATATTTCAAATGGCTAGGCAATGGTTTAAGCTCTAGGGAAGATGGCTAGATTACAGAAGGAAGCAACTTGTTAGTCGAAATAGGAATTGAAATTAGGTTAGGAGACTTACCAATATGCCTTGGATTTGACGCTAGGGCAATAACCATCTCCACCAATTCTTCTTCAATATGCACGATAAGATGTTCCTTGTTGTTGCCGTGTGCATGCCTAAGTGTTAACCCTTCGTTTTTTAGTCCAATGCTTTGCGTGAGAGTCTTTTCAAGTGCATCCTCATTCAAATCATCAAGCAATTCCTGCGCCTAAGAGTCAATCACATCAATAGAGAAATATTGAAATCGATAACTTCCCCATCAAGAGTGACCATTATGAGGATACCTCATAGCATCAGAAATATTGAAATCAATAACTTCCCTATCAAATTCCATGGTCAAAGTTCCCTTGAATACATCTATCTTTGTACGGGTAGTCTTCATGAATGGTCGGCCAAGTAAGATTGGTAATTGAGGGGAATGGTTCGAGTCTTCCATTTCAAGCACGTAGAAGTCCGCCGAAAAGACTAGGTGATTCACCTGCACTAAAACATCATCCAAAACACCTTTTGGATACGCATTAGATCTATTGGCCAGTTGAATGATCACTCCATCATTTTTTAATTCTCTCAAGTTCATAGATGCATATATTGAATAAGGTATGACATTTATTGATGCACCTAGATCTAACATAGCAGATTCAAAGCGAGTATTTCCTATAACACAAGGAATTGTAAAACTACCTGGATCTTTGCACTTAGGAGGTAGTTTTCGTTGCAACACAGCTGAGACATTCTCACTTACCTTTACCACCTCTTTGTTTGAAGCCCTATTCCTTGTAGTGCACAGCTCATTCAGGAACTTAGCATACTTGGGGACTTGTTTAATTGCATCTAGAAGTGGAATGTTAACTTGCACCTTTCTAAATTTGTCAAGGATGTCTTTGTCGCTCTCATCCTTCTTTGATTGCATAAACCTGCGAGGAAAGGGTGCATTGGTTGGAATGGAATTAGAAGTCATGGAATTTGAACCCAACTTTCCTTTGGTGGTCGAATTAGGGTGTGTAGGTGGCTGCGGCAAAGATTGCTCAATCTTTGCTGAGGGCAGGCCTTGCTCTTTCTCCTCAGATTGCATCTTTTTGTCCTCCTTTTGATTGGATTTAGATGGGCTGGGATCAAATCCAACTTCTTGTCCACTTCGCAAGGTGATGGCTTTGGAAGATTTGAAGCCTCCCTTTGGATTCACATCCGTCGAACTAGGTAACTGACCTGGCTCTCTACTAAATTGCCCCATGAACTCAGCCATTTGTCCCATCTGTCTCTTCAATTCAGTCACCTTTCAAGCTTGATTTTGCACTTCCTTGGCGTAATTATGCATATCTTTGGCTTGATTTTCCTGACCATTTGCCAACGTAGTTAGTAACTGAATAACTTGAGCATTATCAAAAGACGAACCTGAGTTATTTTGGGCAGGTTGTGTTTGGGGTTGTGCGGGCACATACGACCTTTGATAGAATCCCGGAGGTTGTTGTCTGAATGCACTTTGTTGTTGGGTTTGTTGGGGCTCCCTCCATTTGAAATTTGGATGATCTCTCCAACCTGGATTGTATGTATTCGAGAACGGATCATTCCTTGGTTGGTTTTGACTCTCAAAACCCATGGCGTTGGCAGATTCCCACCTCCCGTTCTTGATCAATTGAGGGCACTTATCCGTGAGATGTCAATTCATTGAGTACACGCTACAAGCAGCTACATTTTTTTCTTTTGGTTTTTCAACCACCTGTGAAAGAAGAGTAGTAAGATTAGTCATTTGATTTTGAAGTTCGAAAATAGCACTTACCTCATTAACTTGTTGCTGCCGTGGGTTGTCTCTTTGACCAACGCCTTTGTATTGTTGAGCATTCAATGCTCGATTAGCAATTAAGGTCTTGGCAGCCATGGGTGTTTTGTCCACCAATGCTCCTCCCGTTGAGGCATCTAACATTTGGCATTCAATTGGTAAAAGCCCTTCGTAGAAATATTGAAGAAGAAGCTTCTCCTTCATCTGGTGCTGTGGACATGAAGCAACAAGGGTTTTAAAACGCTCATAGTAAGTGGGAAAGGATTCACCTTGGTTTTGCTGAATGCCACTAATCCTTTTGCGTAGTACAAGGACTTGAGAAGTTGGGAAAAACTTATCCAAAAATGCCCGTTTCATACTCTCCCATGATGTGACAGTTCCAGGGGCTAGCTCATACAACCAATCTTTAGCCTTTTCCAAGAGAGAAAAGGGAAAAGCCTTCATTTTCAGAATGCTTCCATCAACATTCACAGGGGTCATGCTCGAACAAACAACCTCGAACTCCTTCAAATGTTTATTAGGATCTTCCATGGACAACCCATGGAACTTAGGAATATGCTGTAATAAACTGGACTTTAATTCGAACTCGCCGATCTTGTTTTGGGCCACCCTTGGATATTGAATGCATAAAGGCAGAGCATTGTCCAATCCCGAAGTGGAAAGCTCCTTGATTGTTCGATTGTCTACTGCCATATCTTGGACTTCTTCAAAAGTTCTTACCGTGGCCTCCTCTTGCTCTTCTACTTTGTCTTCTTCAAGATCTGGTGCAGGTTGAGATGGTTGGGGATCTTGTTGATTCCTTGCTCGTCTCAAAGTTCGTTCAAAATCGTCGTCAAAGTCAAAGATGTGCTTATGAATAGGTTAAGAACTTCGAGTCATAAACCACCTAAAACAAGAAAACAAGTAAAATCAGCAACTAGGAACAAAAACACATGAAAATAAACAAAAAGAAATAACAAGGGATTAGCAAAGTTGCTAATCCCCGGCAACGGCGCCAAAAACTTGATGCGAAAATTAACTTAACACACAAATTTAACCCTCTTTTGACAACTGTAGTATAAGTATAAGTAGGGATCGTTCTGGACCGGGGATTAGGAGGGCTTGCTAATAACCTCTAGACTGACTCAAAAACATAAAACTAAACTTAAAAGTACTTAACAAGACTCACAAGACTCAAAGTAAACTTAAAATACTCAAAACAGCTTAAAACAACTAAAACTAGACACTAGGAATGACTTTGGACGAAAATTGACTTTTATTTCAATAAAAACATTTAAAAACACAAATTAAAACAGATTCTAACTAATTAGACACACTAAAGTAAAGGGGGATTGAGTTTTGGACGAAGTTGAAACAAACAAACAAGTATGAAAAACTAGACAGATTGTAAAACAAATTTGAGAAATAAGATGATGGATGGGATAGCTAGAGGCTTTTTCTCCACACGTGACATGTATGCAAATAATTTGATTTCTAGTTACTACTTCATTGAATTATGAACGACAATGCTCCAAATTAACCGTAACATCACTAGTTAACTCTCAGATTTTCCTTGTTTTATTAGATTGGATGACATCATTCGACAACCCAAAACATTCTTCTAAAGTTCCCTACATGACATCATAATAGAGATACAATCAAAGATCATTACGTTTAATGAAAATCATAAGCATTGACAAATCACTTGCAACTATGACATCATGTCACTCATGCTAGAAATTGAACTTAACGCGATCGTTTATAAGTGACCTTCACTACATGTGCATATAAGTTTGTAACGATTATGTGAAACTTCCTTATATTCTAGCAACGGATTTATGCATGCCAATTAAGTGTCGACCCTTAATTAACAAATACAAATAAGTTATCAATCAAATAGTTAAGCCAATTGCATTCATGATTCAAGAGTTCATAACTGGAATTTATCAAATTATATTGCACACATAATCATGGCTTTGAAATCACCCCTAGCCAAGAAGGGTTTAGCCACTCATATTTACAACAAAACGAAAGGAAATGAATTTAAACATTAGAAACAAAAGAAAGAAAACACCTAAACGCTCCAATGATCCAAGTTGGACAGCAAGCACGTCCAAGCACACCTTCATTTGCTACGACACAAGGTGTTGGTGAGTGTTTGAAGGTTTGTTTGTATGGAGGAATGGATGTGAAGATGAAAGGATGTGTTTGGATGAAGGTTGCGTTGAAAATGGGAGTGAATGATCTAACCAAGTATGAACTAAATTTATGTTACACACACTTCCTTTTATAGAGGAAGTGCATGGCAATGAAGGGGAACATGAAGTGGTGTAGCAATTGAGTGCAATGATGCATGAAATCTGAAATGATGGAGGGAATAAGGAATGGTGTAGCAATTGAGTGCAATGATTCAATGTAATGATGCATGAAATCTAAAATGATGGAGGGAACAAGGAATGGTGTAGCAATTGAGTGCAATGATTCAATGTAATGATGCATGAATCTGAAATGATGGAGGGAACAAGGAATGGTGTAGCAATTGAGTGCAATGAGAGTGCAATGATTCAATGTAATGATGCATGAATCTGAAATGATGGTGGGAACAAGGAATGGTGTAGCAATTGAGTGCAATGATTCAATGTAATGATGCATGAAATCTGAAATGATGGAGGGAACAAGGAATGGTGTAGCAATTGAGTGCAGTGAGTGGTGTTTGAAATGATTCAAAGGTGAAAGTGAAGTGATGATGCAAAGCATGGGGGTAAAATGGAGTGGTGTTGCAACTAGGGAACATGAATGATTATGCACATGGTAGAGAAAGGAAAGGGAGGTGGAATGATGCAACAAATGAGTCAATGGAGGGAACATGGATGATGATGCACGGCATAGGAATCCAAAGGGAGTGCAATGGTGGTGCACAGCAATGATGGAAAGGTGAATGGTGGAGTGACACCTCTTATGGCTGAGCTCTTTATCCTTTTTACATTAATTCTTTTTTCTCTTTAACACATTCCTAGCCTCTTTAGTCTTCAATTTCGTCCATCCACCTTGCTCCATGCATGTGCTATTCATTCCAAGCCTAAAACTGCTCTAAAATGCACCAAAATGCATCTTATTGCTTCATAAGGCCTATGAACCTACAAACACACGAAAATTGCTTAAAATACATAATTAACTAAGAAATAACAACATAAATGCATGAGAACAAGCTAACTCAGTCATATAAATATGCTCCTATCATCATTCCCGAATAGTAATATGTCATCTACATTTAACACTAGGAATACAACTGCATCCCTAAAGACCTTTTGATAAATGTAATTGTCGTCTTCATTTTGAGTAAAACCAAATGATTTGATTTCAGTGTCAAAACAAATGTTCCAGCTCCTCGAGGCTTACTTAAGTTCATAAATGGACCTTTGAAGCTTGCATACCTTAGTCTTTTCAGACTTGGACACAAAACCTTCGAGTTGAGTCATATAGAGCTCTTCTTCTAGGTAGCTGTTCAGAAAAGCCGTCTTCACGTCCATTTTCCATATCTTATAATCATGGTACACAACTATAGCGAGCAAAATCCAAATGAACTTAATCATGGCTACATGATAGAAGGTTTCTTCATAGTCAATCCCTTCTCATTGCCTGTAACCCTTGCTACTAGTCTAGCCCTATAAGTCTCCACGTTCCCATTAACCCCTATCTTCCTCTTGAAGACCCATTTGTTTCCAACAGGTACTATACTTTCTGGAGGGTCTACTAGTGTCCAGACTTGATTTTGATACAAGGAATTCATCTCGAATTTCATGGCCTCTTGCCATCTCTTTGAATCAATGTTGGACATTGCTTCAGTGTAGTCTCTAGGGTCATCCTTTGTGTCACTGTCACCTAGAAGATACAATTCTCCAAAGTTGTCATCCATGCCATACCTCTGAGGTGGTTTGCTAACCCTTTCATATCTACGTGGAGCTTGGTGTTTAGGAACATGGTTGCCAACTTGTCGAGTGCTTGTTTGTGGTTCATTATTAATCTTATTAATTTCCATCGTTTTACTTGTAGTTCCTTTGAGAACAAATTTGTCCTCTAGAAACTTAGCAGTTTTGGTGACAAAAACTTTCTGGTTGTCAGGATGGTAGAACTCATATCCCATAGTTTCTCTAGGATATCCCACAAAATAGTACCTAACTAATCTCACTTCAAGCTTAGTAGCTTCAAGCTTCTTGACATATGCTTCACAACCCCAAAATCTTAATATGATTAAGACTCGGCTTTCTCCCATGCCATACTTTATAGGGCATATGTGGAGCTGACTTGGAAGGTACTCTATTAAGCAAGTAAGCTGTTGTACATAGAGCATATCCCCAGAATGTTACTGGTAGATCGGTAGAACTCATCATAGAACGAACCATGTTGATCAAGGTTCGATTTCTCCTTTCAGAAACTCCATTAAGTTATGGAGTTCCTGGTGGAGTCCACTGTGATGTTATTCCACACTCTTTGAGATAATCTAGGAACTTGTTACTTAGATACTCTCCCCCTCGATTTGATCTTAGGATCTTTATCTGCTTCCCAGTTTGCTTCTCAACTTCATTCTTGAATTCTTTGAGCTTTTCAAAAGATTCTGACTTATACTTCATAAGATACACATAGCCAAACCGAGAGTGATCGTCAGTGAATGTGATATTGTAGGAGAAGCCTCATCTCGACGTAATAAACATTGGTCCACATACGTCAGTGTGGATTAACCCTAGAATTTCAGTGGCATGCTCTCCCTTCCCAGTGAATGGAGATTTGGTCATCTTCCCATTCAAGCAACATTCACAAGTACCCATTTGGTCATTACTTAATGGGTGGAAATATCCATCTTTTGACATCTTGTGAATCTTATCAAGGTTCACATTTCCAAGTTTAAGATGCCACATCTTTTCTTGGTTAACTTCTTCTCTAGCCTTTTTGGGTTTTGAGGTATTTCCGCTTTCAATACAGTGCATCCCACTACCTGTCTCTAGCTGAAAAAGTCCCACTATCATATTACCATGAGAGATAATACGACCGTTCAAGTATAAAGTGCAACTCATTTTATCAAACAATACTGAGTGCCCATCTCGTAAAAGCATAGAGATGGAAATCAAATTCTTTATACATGAAAGAAAATATAAACAATTTTTAAGTTCCAAGACTTCCCCAGAGGTTAGTTTAAGCATGTAGGTGCCTATTGCTTTTGTAGAGATCTTAGTCCCGTTCCCAACTCGCACAATCATCTCCCCATTGTGCGTTGTTCTGCTCCTTGTTAGTCCCTACAACGAATTGCAGATATGTTGACTGATAAGCTCATATTTATATATATTTTACATAAAATTCACTTGTCTTTTCTTAGTTAGTTCCTTATATTTTTGAGCTATTTACTATGTTTTTGTGTTTTGTGTGATTTATCAAGCAAAGAAAAGAAAAGTAGCACAAGTGAGATATTAAATAACAAATTCGTCAAAACTACCTGTGCAGATTAGCTGACTTTGGAAGCATATTACGAACAGTTTAAAATGAATAAGAAAATGAGCCTTATATGCTTGGAAAGCTACGGATGTCTATTTTATGGAGCAATTCATGGATTGTTAATATCATTTTTCTAGAAGAAGTTAAGCTACGGATGTCTATTTTATGGAGCAATTCATGGATTGTTAATATCATTTTTCTAGAAGAAGTTATGGGCATTGTAACACGGAAAGGTTCAGAAAAGGGCTAAGCAGATTTGGCTAATAAAATGAGAAAGTAAAGGCACTTGTTTGGTGTTTTTCTTTCTCCTCAACACTCAGCAGCAAATGGGGTTATAATTGCACTCATTTGGCTTTGGAGCAAGTGGAAATGCACAGCTAGAAAAAGAAGGCATGGCACATGCAAAAGAGAAACATGGACAGCTACACACATGCAAACTGCACAGCATGGAGGGCTTGGCATGGGCAAAAAAATGGGTGGATTGTTGGCTGAAATAATGAAGAACATGTGTGTGCAAATACAAAGGGAAAACACACACACATGGGCTAAGGAAAGACACACACATGGGCAGAAAATGGGTTGATTTGTGGCTGAAATGATGAAGAACATGTGTGTAAATGTAAAGGAGAAACATGGCAGAAAATGTGTTTGTTTTGTGGCTGAAATGATGGAGGTCATGTGTGTGCAAATGTAAAGGGAAACATGGACATCACACACCCATACAAACTGCACATGCAAGGAATTGAAGTGGTCCTCTCCTTAGCCTATAAATACATCCACCATTCCCCTTCCTAAGAACAATCTTGATCTAACAAAAGAGCTCCATTCCATTCCATCCATACATCCATAAATCCCACATTTCACAAACACAAATACATTTTCCTTCCCTTGGCTGAGACATTCACCAATTCTAAATACATTCCTAACCTTTCCATATATCCATACACATCCTAGACACTTGTGCCGCAACAAAGAGAAGAAGGAGGACCCTTGGACGTGCTTGCCATTCAAGTTGGATTGTTGAAGCGTTTTTAGGTGTTTTCATTATTTTATTTGCAATGTCCAAATTTGTTTATCTTTGCTTTGTGAGTATGAGGAACTAAACCCCCCTTAGCTAGGGGGAATTCGAAACCATGTTCATGCTTGCAATATGATTTGATTACTTTCAATTGGGATTCATAAGTTGTGAATTCAATTTACTTATCCATTTGAATTAAAACCGATTTATGTATGTTGGTTGAGAGTGCACGCTTAATTTTCATGCATAAATCTGATGCTAGGATATAAGGGAGTTTCACCTAATCGTTATGAACTTATATTCACAAGTAGTGAAGGTTGCTCGTCACAACTGTGTTAAGTAAATTCTTGGCATAAGTTTCATGCAATTCATAGTTACAAGTGTTTCGTCAATGCTTATGATTTTCATAGAACTTAATGATTCTTGGTTGTATCTCTATTATTCAATTCATGTAGGGAACTTGTGGGGAATGCTTTGGGTTGTTGTATGCAATCATCCAATTCAAAGAAATTAGGAAAATCTGAGGGTTAATTAGTGCAATTCACAGTTAATCTGGGGCATTGAGAATTCGTAGTTTATTGAAAAGCAACTGGAAATCGTTTTGTTTGGAAGTGTGTCATGTGTGGAGAAGAACCTCCTAGCTAGCCTTCCATCCATTCAATTTACTCAAATTCATGCAGATTTCATTAGTTCTTTAATTTACTTGTTTTGTTTTCAAATTCATCAAAACCAAAACCCCATTTACCTTGTTGAGTCATATTAGTTAGAAACTTATTTAGTTTGCGCTTTTAAGTATTTTGAACCAAGTTGAAACCAAAATTCGTCCAAAAGTGTGTTTAGAGTCCAAATCTGCCCAGTTTGTGTTTTTAGGCAGATTTGAGTGTTTTTAGCTTGTTTTGAGTTCTTTGAGTTTGTTTTGAATTCTTTGAGTCTAGTTTAGTGTTTTTAACTTTGTTTATATATTTTTAAGTCAGTTTAGAGGTTCTTAGCAAGCCCTCCTAATCCCCGGTCCAGAACGATCCATACTTATACTTATACTACAATTGTCAAAAGAGGATTAAATTTGTGTGTTAAGTTAATTTTCGCATCAAATTTTTGGCGCCGTTGCCGGGGATTAGCAATTTTGCTAATCCCTTGTTATTTCTTTTTGTTTATTTTCATGTGTTTTTGTTCCTAGTTGATGACTTTACTTGTTTTCTTGTTTTAGGTGGTTTATGACTCGAAGTTCTCAACCTATTCATAAGCACATCCGTGACTTTGACAACGATTTTGAACGAACTTTGAGACGAGCAAGGAATCAACAAGAACCCCAACCATCTTAACCTGCACCAGATCTTGGAAAAGACAAAGTAGAAGAGCAAGAGGAGCCTACGGCACAGGTTGTAGAGGAAGATCCCAACATGGCAGCAAACAATCGAACAATCAAGGAGCTTTCCGCTTCAGGATTGGACAATGCCGCTCCCCTATGCATCCAATACCCCATGGCTGCCCTAGGGAAATCGGACGAGTTCGAATTGAAATCAAGTTTGTTGCATCACATTCCTAAGTTCCACGGGATGTCCATGGAAGATCCTAATAAACACTTGAAAGAGTTTGAGGTTGTTTGCTCGAGCATGACCCCTGTGAACGTTGATGGGAGCATTCTAAAAATGAAGGCTTTTCCCTTTTCTCTCTTAGAAAAGGCTAAAGATTGGTTGTATGAGCTAGCCCCCATAACTGTCATATCATGGGAGAGTATGAAACAGGCATTTTTGGAGAAGTTTTTCCCAACCTCTCGAGTCATTTTACTACGCAAAAGGATTAGTGGCATTCAGCAAAACCAAGGTGAATCATTTCCCACTTACTATAAGCATTTTAAAAACCTTGTTGCTTCATGTCCACAACACCAGATGAAAGAGAAGCTTCTTCTTCAATATTTCTACGAATAGCTTCTACCAATTGAACGCCAAATGCTAGACGCCTCAGCGGGAGGAGCTTTGGTGGACAAAACACCCATGGCTGCCAAGACTTTAATTGCTAACCGAGCATTGAATGCTCAACAATATGAAGGCGTTGGTCAAAGGGACACCCTACGGCAGCAAGTGAATGAGGTAAGTTTCCCATCCGACATTCAATCGTAATTAGCTAATCTTACTTCCATTGTGTCTCAGATGGCCGAAGGAATGAGGATGAAAGAACCAAGTGTATGTAGTGTATGTTCTATCCAAGGACATGCCTCTGAAAAGTGCCCGCAATTGATTGAAATTGGTGGATGGAAAAGTGCCAATGCAATTGGATTTCAAGGCCAAAACCAGCCAAGGAACGATCCATATTCTAATACGTACAATCCAGGTTGGAGAGACCATCCAAATTTCAGGTGGAGGGAGCCCCAACAACCCCAACAACAAGGAGGCTTTAGGCAGCAACCTCTGGGCTTCTATACCAAGCAATACACACCAACACAAGCCCCATAACAACCTGCCCAAAATACCTCAGCTACATCTTTAGATAATGAGACACTTCTTAAGTTGCTCACCAATTTGTCTCAGGGGCAAGAAAATCAAGCCAAAGCAATGCAAAACCAAGAAAAAAAGGTGGACCAAATGGAGAAGCAAATTGGGCAGATTGCGGAGTTTGTAGGACAGTTCAGAGAGCAAGGTAAGTTGCCTAGTTCAATCGTTGTCAACCTGAATGGAGGATTCGAATCTGCAAAAGCCATAAGTTTGCGAAGTGGAAAACAAGTTGGATCTGATCCCCAATCGTCCAATTCACGTTCCAATGAGGTTGAAGAGTTGATAATTGAAGAGGAGGAGCAAAGCACCCCCACGGAAAGGGTGGCAACACCTTTGCCGCAGGCCCCAAAAGCTCCTAAACCATCCAATTCGGCCAACAAAGGTAAGGAAGTTCCAATTTTGATTAATTCTAATGTTGTTCCTCCAAATGTACCCTTTCCTCATAGGTTTATGCAATCAAAGAAGGAGGAGGCTGAAAAGGATATTTTGGAAACATTTAGAAAAGTTCAAGTTAATATACCACTTTTGGATGCAATTAAGCAAGTTCCAAGGTATGCCAAGTTTTTAAAAGAACTTTGTGAAGGATTATTTTGTGAAAACATGTTCATTTGAGCAACATCATATAGCATGCAATTAACAATTAAAGGCGGAAACATGCTTGCATGCATTCAAAAACAAAACATTACCCATGAAATTCAAAGCCTAGTAGATTGGTGAACCAAGACTCAACTCAAATCAAAGTGAGTTGAGAAATATATACCTTTGTAGATTCCTCTTTGCATAAGCAAAGGCTAATCACCCAAAGAGAGGGCCTTCATTCCTTGCATCTAAAATCTATGGATTTGGATGGAAGAATATGGTTCTCCAAGTTCCCAAAATTGAGAACCTCTAAGTATCCACACCAAGGTAAGATTGATGAAGAAATGAGTGACCTTGGAGTAGTGGGATTGCTAGATACACCCTCCAAGGGGGCCGGCCTCTTTAGAGAGAAAGGAGAGCATTGTGTTCTCTCCAATTTCCTAAAAGAAAACCCTAAATGAATTTTGGCTATAAAGTCATATTTATACCTTTATTCATTGGAGTGGCAAACTTGTAATTCAAGCAAGTTCACTACCCTCCTCTAAATGGCCGGCCATAGGTTTTTGTTTGGGCTTTTTGGGCCTTTGTGAATTAAGTTGTCATACAACTTAAGTCAATGGGCTTGACGTTCGAAGCCCATTGGGCCTTAAGGTCCAAAACTATCCCGAGGTCTTTAACGAACTTATTCGTTTAATTAATTAACATATTAATTAATCCTTGCCATAAATAATTAAACCATTTAATTATTCTTACTCATCTCCATTGTTTCTTCAATCTCCACCTTACACGGTATACGATCCATTAGGTTCCTTTTAGCGAGGCAGTGGGCGATTAAAACTCTTTAAAATCGATTGTGAATTGAAACTTACTTTCAATTCTCCCTTTAGTGTTTATACACGTTTAGGGCTTCCACAAACCAAGAGTGACACCTAGCAGCATATCATGGTTACCCAAGCTAATCAGAAGAGGTAGAGAACCTATTCAGTTTAGGATTACAAATGCAATACGGTCTTTCTCTAATACAATACTCTTGACCACATTGTTTGGTTTGATAGTTTATTCATGTCTACTATCCAATGTGATTCGTGTGCTTATATGATTACCTTGAATGTGATTTAGAACGACTTTTCTAAATCTCATTCATACTCAAGCCAGAGATTCTTAATCATATCATAGAGTATCCTCCCCCAAACGGTTTGAAGGTTAGAGATCCCTTGTTGCACATTCACTTGCCTTCATAGCTAAGTGGCTTAACCCCAACGATGTCGTGGACACCCTCCTGATGGAGTGACTTTGACATAATCAAAGATCAAGTACTTAACCACAAGACAAACGTGATGCCTCAGGTCAAAGGACTACTTTGCATTATCCCAACCATGAGTTCTCATGTGACATGAATATGAGAACTCTTCGTTGATCGTGTTCAGTGAACTCATTCTCTATTGAGCACCTACGTACTTGTCTTGATGTCACACACACCAATGACTCAAGACTAGTCACTCTCCCTGAGAGAATACACAGCACGTACTGATCTTAACGGACTGTCAATGCCCAATTGGCAATCCTATGATCAGGAATGTTTAGGATGTGTCTACGAAAGAATGGTCTCATGAATCTAACTTCTTTAGATCGCATTCTCTCAATCACATATTCCTTTGGACTTATCGTTTAAGCATATAACATTTATATGAGACGGCTCAAACAATAATATTTGCCCTTGATATTAAACTAGATTAGTTTAACATGTGAAATGTCCGTAAAGTATCATCATATGATTGGTTTTAGGGCACATTTCCAACACTTTGCACAACTAGGAAGAGAATTTCGAGCAAGGAGGTTGTCAAGGTAAGTGAAAATGCCTCAGCTGTTTTACAATGTAAACTGCCCACTAAATGCAAGGATCCAGGAAGTTTTACCATTCTTTGTGTAATTGGTAATACTCATTTTCAATCGGCCATGTTAGACTTAGGTGCATCTATAAATATCATGCCTTATTCAATCTATGCATCTATGCACTTAGGCGAATTGAAAAATGATGGTGTGATTATACAATTGGCCGATTGTTCTAATGCCTATCCAAAGGGAGTTTTGGAAGATGTTTTAGTGCAGGTCAACCACTTAATCTTTCCGGTGGATTTCTACGTGCTTGAAATGGACAAGTCGGACCACTCCCCTACATTGCCCATTCTCCTTGGACGGCCATTCATGAAAACGGCTCAAACCAAGATTGATGTAGCCAAAGGAT
This sequence comes from Malus domestica, assembly GCF_042453785.1. Taxonomy (NCBI): domain Eukaryota; kingdom Viridiplantae; phylum Streptophyta; class Magnoliopsida; order Rosales; family Rosaceae; genus Malus; species Malus domestica. The sequence continues at coordinate 27,735,659 of NC_091673.1, forward strand.
CAGTAACTATGGCATTTGGTGGTAATATGTTTAGCATTAATATTCCTGAATCTGTTGAGAATACTAATGATGTTCATTTTTGTTGTGCTATTGATGTGATTGAAAATATAGGGCAGAAACGTTCAACACTAATAAAAAAGAAAGTACCTCGAACTACCATCGAGGAGGAAATTGGAGTGAACAATAAGGAGTGCACGACCACACCTCTCAAAACCCCAATTCTAACCGAGAGCAATCCTTGTGCATTTGTTGATAGTGCTAGCACTTCATTGCAGCACATTGGTACGTCACCTAACCCAATTTCAATTCCCATTTCAACTAATAGGTTGTTACCTTCTATGGTGCAGGTACCTAATCGAATGCAAGGTAGTAGGGAAGGTTACATCGATTGTTGGAAGCAACACACCAAAATCAGGAAGGATTACTATCCCGTTCTGTTCAAGGATTCAATGTGTGAGCATTTTGAGGAGCATGTCGTGGAGAATGTACCTCTCCATGCCGTGGGCCCTGTACAAGCTTAAATGGAGGTATCGTCCGGCTGGAAGACGTTAAAGCAAGCGCTTCTTAGGAGGCAACCCATGTATTCAAATAAGGAAGATTTTTGAATTGCTCCACAATTAGTTTTGTGTTTCTAAAAACCTTCCCTTTTCTGTAGTTTTACTTTGTCATGATTGTCATTTTTATTTGTTACTTGTTTAATTGTTTTTGGTGTGGGTTTATTTTTGAAACACTGACAGTTATGCAAGGTATTTTTACATTCATAAAAAAAATTGAACATTAAGCAGATAAATACAAGAGGGAGCCTTCACAAATATTGCTTAGAAGAAGTCTCAGTAGTCGGCGGAGCCATAGAAGGAGGAGGCATCGGAGGTTGATCATTTGGAGCTTCATTACGCGGTACAGCCCCAAAAGACGAAGGCAAATGCTGTTGGAACAAACCCACAAACCTCTGATGATCAAGTAAAATCTGACCATCAGATTCCTGCATCTGGTCAATTTTCCTCTTCATGTTTGTGGTATAGTTTTGTGCGAGCTTGTGCAACTGTTTATTCTTATGCTTGAGCCCTCTAATCTCCTGTTTGAGACTCATCACTTCAGTCTCCAATGATTCAACTTGACGGGTTCGAGCAAATAGGCGTTGGGCCATATTGGACACAGAACCGGTACACTGTACACTGAGAGCCAGAGAATCCTTAACAGCCAGCTCATCAGACCGTTTGGAAAGCAGGCTGTTATCTTTAGGAGTGACAAGGTTCCGGGCCACCACCGCAGCAGTCATGTCATTCTTCATCACCGAATCCCCAACGGTTAAAGGACCAGTATGGGATATGAAGGATCGGCGCCATATGTTGTCTGGAGAAGGCATGGCAGCCTTTTCACCAAGGTTAGAGTCAAAACGACGGTCAGAAGGGCCAGACATTTTCAAAGGTGTTGAAGAAAGAAGAGGTCGGACAAGTCAAGATATTAGAAGTGCAAGAAGGGAGTTTATACAAGCGCAAATTCAAGTGTGCTTTGAAATGAACTGCGTGCCTCTATAAAAATCAACGCTCGACGGGATTTCAGATATCGAAGAGACGAGCTCAGAATTCAAAGAGGCCAATTAAAAAATCGAAGAGGCGCTAGCTTTCTCAAAAGTTGGGCTTGCTCAGAAACCACGGGCCATCTTTTGTTCCAGATTTGTTTGCACTTGTCACATACAACCTCTGCACTCGACGGAGCTCAGAACTCGAAGAGGCAAGCTTAGAACTCAAAGAGGCAAGCTCAGAAATCGGAGAGCCATCTGTTTTTCCAAACGTGTCAACATCTCTCACATGCATGCTCAGCTTTGCAGAAATCACGGGCAGTTTGTCGAAGCGCCAATTCCAGATATCGAAGAGGCATCTGCTTTATCTAGACGTGTCAGCATCTGTCACATGCACACTCAGCTTTGCGGAAATCACGGGCAATCTGTCAAAGATTTCTGGTGAAGTAGAAAGCACGTGAAATTTACTGTTCAATCATCCAACGGTTGCCGACAAGAGTGAAAGAATAGTACCGGTTATTATTTCCTATAAATGTCGACCTTCACCCTCCATAGCAAGGCAGACATACATAACCTTCCGTCATCTCTGAAAATGCCTTCCCAACGAAGCCTCTCGAGTCACTCAGTGTTCCTTATTCCTTGGGGTACCTCTGTAAACAACTCATCCAAAGCAAAAGTATTTCATATCATGAAGGTTTAAAGAAAGAGTATCTCATATCATGCTTTCTCCCTGTCCTTCTCCTTGTCGTTGTTTTCATGTGCGGGACAAGGAGAAAGAGAGCAATCAACTAGCACTTGGTATCAATCTTCCGATCTGGAACCGACTACCCTTTCCTGATTGCTTACCTAGCCCTGCTCTCGAGTACTCATCTTCAACATCTTATGCTTCCTCTTCATCTACCACATATGCCTAGGGAACAAATAAGGGAAGTGAAAATGATACCTCGAAGCATGTGGAGACAAGGTACTAATTCATCCTCAGCTAGGGACAAAGAGAAAGAAAGCAAGAGGTGAGCACTTGGAAAGATTGAAGAAAGAAACAGACCAACACCTCTACCTCGTGCCTGCTCGCCGTGCAGAAGAAACAAGCAGAGAAGAATGCAGACTGCACAATCAAATCAACCCAGCAGAAGGAGTCTGATTTGAAACCAAGGAACTCTCATATTCCTCGCTCAGAATTCCAAACCAGTTCGAGATCAAAGCTGTGGAAAGATAACAAGATCATCTATCTCCAAAACCAGATTTGAGTTCTTAAACTCTACTCTGTCTAATTTTTACTTTGCCATACTTGTCATGTTTATTCGTTGTTTGTTTGTGTGAGTTTATGCTTGAAACATTGAGGACAATGTTTGATATAAGTGTGGGGGGGGGGGTAACCATTGTTTTGCATGAAATTCTTTGCATGAAATTCGTAGGAGTTTATCACGCATTACTTCTAGTGTTATTCCTTGCTGTTTTAAGTGTTTTTAAGCTGTTTTGGAGTGTTTCAGTGTGTTTTGACATAAAAATCCAAAAATCCCATAAAAATTTGAAAAACCCAAAAATAGTTGTTTTTGTATGTTTATTTGTGTCTTAGGGTACCTTCCAACACAATGATGAGGATTTGGTTTTTAATTAGATGACTGTTAAAGAGAGTTATAAACATGGATGAAAATTTGATTTACTCTTTGGTTTATGCTTGGTTGTGGTTATAATTTATGAATTCACATGCAATCATAAAGGAAAAATCAGTTTTGTAACATGCTTGAAAGAAGGAACTCAAATGTACGCTACAACCTTGTGAGACTTGAGCCTAAACGTTTATTTGGAGAGTTAATAATCTGTGCATCATTGTTTTCTAAAGTCGTTGCATGATCTCATTATTCTTTGCTCGGTTGCTACTTAGAAGGCGTTTCATCAGTTAGTTTCAAATGCTAGAACTCATGCCTATTTCATTCAAAGCATGTTATTGATTTGCATAATACATATTCAAGATGAAGTTATGTAGTGACCACCACAGCCAAATTGTCGTGCCCTATTTCATTATGTGTTTAAGTTTAACCCCGTTGAGCCTTGTGTAGCCTATGTTCTTTGTTAACCCACAATATCCTCACCTAGCCTAGATTAGGACCATCCATACCCTTGTTCTTAAAGCATAGTAAACATAATTTAGAAGGAATTCCTTTTGTTGAACTTTTGCAGAAAAACAAGTGTGGGGGAAGTTATTCTTGTGTGTGTGTGTGTGCCAAAGTCCTTAATAAGGCACGGGTAGAAAAGAAAAAGAAAAAAAACATTCGTGGAAAATAGAATGAAAAGAAGAAAGTTGTGAAAAAGAGCCCTAAGTGTTGCATGAATCTTTCCTTTGTATTTAAAAGTTGATTCTGCATTCTAAAGTGAATTCCAAAGTGTCTATTTCATTGCTTTGCTTGCTATCACTTTAAGAACATTTGTTATTCCTATCCTTTCTTTATTAGCCAATACCCCAAGCCCCGTTACAACCCTTGACTTCTATCTTGAGTGTTATGTGTTTCAATTTGTGGAGTTTGAAATTGGTATGAGCATATGGTGTCACTGATTCTCGCATCTAAGTAGTAGCGTTCCATTCATGAGATCATATCTAAACATGTTGAATAACTCCAGAAAATTGCCCTCTTTGTTATACATATATGTGAGTGTTCGTTTTCATGTTTACATCAATCTTCTCACATATAACTAGTGTAGGGTGTGTAGTCAGAAATGTGTGTGAAAATAGAGAATATCTTGTAAGGAATTGAGTAAATTCTCTAAGGCATGTTACTACATTCAAAACATCGTTTTAATTGGTTAAATGTGAACTAGTAAGTGGTGACTGTGATTAAGTATGTGCTCAAGTGTTAAGTTGACTAAAATATGTGGGAATGATGATTTTTAACCTGTTATGTGCGTTGGAAATCCCTAAGGCAAACGTTGGAAGGTTTAGGTTATGTTTTGTTTTCTTTATTTTGCTCGATGACTAGCAAAAGCTAAGTGTGGGGGTATTTGATAAGCTCATATTTATATATATTTTACATAAAATTCACTTGTCTTTTCTTAGTTAGTTCCTTATATTTTTGAGCTATTTACTATGTTTTTGTGTTTTGTGTGATTTATCAAGCAAAGAAAAGAAAAGTAGCACAAGTGAGATATTAAGTAACAAATTCGTCAAAACTGCCTGTGCAGATTAGCTGACTTTGGAAGCATATTACAAACAGCTCAGAATGAATGAGAAAATTCTCCTTATATGATTGGAAAGCTACGGATGTCTATTTTCTGGAGCAATTCACGGATTGTTAATATCATTTTTCTAGAAGAAGTTATGGGCATTGTAACACTGAAAGGTTCAGAAAAGGGCTAAGCAGATTTGGCTAATAAAATGAGAAAGTAAAGGCACTTGTTTGGTGTTTTGCTTTGTCCTCAACACTCAGTAGCAAATGGGGTTATGATTGCACTCATTTGGCTTTGGAGCAAGTGGAAATGCACAGCTAGAAAGAGAAGGCATGGCACATGCAAAAGAGAAACATGGACAGCTACACACATGCAAACTGCACAGCATGGAAGGCTTGGCATGGGCAGAAAAATGGGTGGATTGTTGGCTGAAATAATGAAGAACATATGTGTGCAAATGCAAAGGGAAAACACACACACATGGGCAAAGGAAAGACACACACATGGGCAAAAAATGGGTTGATTTGTGGCTGAAATGATGAAGAACATGTGTGTAAATGTAAAGGAGAAACATGGCAGAAAATGTGTTTGTTTTGTGGCTGAAATGATGGAGGTCATGTGTGTGCAAATGTAAAGGGAAACATGGACATCACACACCCATACAAACTGCACATGCAAGGAATTGAAGTGGTCCTCTCCTTAGCCTATAAATACATCCACCATTCCCCTTCCTTAGAACAATCTTGATCCATCAAAAGAGCTCCATTCCATTCCATCCATACATCCATAAATCCCACATTTCACAAACACAAATACATTTTCCTTCCCTTGGCCGAGACATTCACCAATCCTAAATACATTCCTAACCTTTCCATATATTCATACACATCCTAGACAATTGTGCCGCAACAAAGAGAAGAAGGAGGACCCTTGGACGTGCTTGCCATTCAAGTTGGATTGTTGGAGCGTTTTTAGGTGTTTTCATTCTTTTATTTGCAATGTCTAAATTTGTTTATCTTTGCTTTGTGAGTATGAGGAACTAAACCCCCCTTAGCTAGGGGGAATTTGAAACCATGTTCATGCTTGCAATATGATTTGATTACTTTCAGTTGTGATTCATAAGTTGTGAATTCAATTTACTTATCCATTTGAATTAAAACTGATTTGTGTATGTTGGTTGAGAGTGCACGCTTAATTTTCATTCATAAATCTGATGCTAGGATATAAGGGAGTTTCACCTAATCGTTATGAATTTATATTCACAAGTAGTGAAGGTTGCTCGTCACAACCATGTTAAGTAAATTCTTGGCATAAGTTTCATGCATTTCATAGTTACAAGTGTTTTGTCAATGCTTATGATTTTCATAGAACTTAATGATTCTTGCTTGTATCTCTATTATGCAATTCATGTAGGGAACTTGTGGGGAATGCTTTGGATTGTTGTATGCAATCATCCAATTCAATGAAATTAGGAAAATCTGAGGGTTAATTAGTGCAATTCACAGTTAATCTGGGGCATTGAGAATTCGTAGTTTATTGAAAAGCAACTGGAAATCATTTTGTTTGCAAGTGTGTCATGTGTGGAGAAGAACCTCCTAGCTAGCCTTCCATCAATTCAATTTACTCAAATTTGTGCAGATTTCATTAGTTCTTTAATTTACTTGTTTTGTTTTCAAATTCATCAAAACCAAAACCCCCTTTACCTTGTTGAGTCACATTAGTTAGAAACTGATTTAGTTTGCGCTTTTAAGTATTTCGAACCAAGTTGAAACCAAAATTCGTCCAAAAGTGTGTTTAGAGTCCAAATCTGCCCAGTTTGTGTTTTTAGGCAGATTTGAGTGTTTTTAGCTTGTTTTGAGTTCTTTGAGTTTGTTTTGAATTCTTTGAGTCTAGTTTAGTGTTTTTAACTTTGTTTATATATTTTTAAGTCAGTTTAGAGGTTATTAGCAAGCCCTCCTAATCCCCAGTCCAGAACGATCCCTACTTGTACTTATACTACAATTGTCAAAAGAGGGTTAAATTTGTGTGTTAAGTTAATTTTTGCATCATTGACTAGCGCCTTAATCAAATATCCAAGAATTGGAGCTTACTGTAAAAACACTCTCTATGACAGATATAGTCCCTTTAAAAGTTCATGTCATAAGGCTCGCAATGCACACCCCGTATTTCTTCTTCCAATGTTCATCCTTTCCACAATGAAAGCATGTTCCTTTGGATTTTCTTGCCTTCTTCTTATGCAACATTTTCCTTGTGATTGCATTCTCACTCCCACTGTCCATATTAAAACTTTGTTCAAACTTACAGCACATGTCAATCATTTTGGTAAAAGTATGATCAAATCTATTCACTTTATAGTTTACTATAAACTTAGTGAAATCATCCGAGAGAGATGTAAGGAAAAAATCTTGGGCCATTTTCCCATCAATGGAAGTTCCTAAACTCTCAAGATCTTGAAAGATCCTTTCCATCTTGTGTCCATGTTTTTGGACCGATGTCCCTTTTGCCATTTAGGCATTCAATAAACTACCAACATTTGAAAATCATAGATTACTAGTCTCAATGTCAAGCATCTTACACAAACTATCAACCATGGCATAAGAAGTGACAATGTGCTAATGTAGCTTCTTAAGCTCCTCACTAAGTGAAGTAGGGATTAAGCATTTGGCTTGTAAGTCATCCTCATAGTGTCTAGCATAATTTTGACATTCCTCCTTTGAAGCTAGTTTCATAGGAGGTACATGAGGAGGGGATTGCTTAAGCACATGTGATATGTTATTCATCATTGAGACATTCTCAATGTGATGATACCAAGCAAGGAAACGTTGGCCCTTAAGGCCCTTTTTGTCAAGTATAATGGTAGGTTTAATTTCAGGCATGTCGTTAACTACATAACATAACAAAAATCATATTAGATTGTTGATTTTAAAACTACTTGATTGGGTCTTAAATCAAATAGTACCACCCACTATTTTTGGCAAATTCCATATCCCTCAATGGAATCTAAGAGTTATGTTGAACTCTTAGTGGGGTATGGAAGGTTGACCATTACCAAGCCCACCTTACAATGATATGATGTTGGTTAGCAACAATAATGATGAGAGAATAACACTTTAGTCATTTACAACTCTTGTAATTACCCATCTATTTTGGCCTCTAGAGAATAATGCCTCACAATGATATGATGTTGGCACCATTGCACTTAATTAAGTCATTCCCACCATGCTAGTTCATGTAGGGGGTTCAAGAATAGCCTCACAATGATATGATATTGGCCATCTTCGTTGCCTACCTCACCACATCATGTATGTACACATGGACTCCTCCTGAAGGCAAGCACATACTTTGAACTTCCCCATGATAGGGTGAAGCCGGTATATAAGTCACAAACGATTGGAGCCCACCATGGTGGAAGGCCTACAAAGAGATGTTCAAAACATCTCTCGCTTATCAACTTAATATTTGTTTTGTTGAGGGAGTAGTGTTGGGCTACATCAATTTCATTTTAATCTTATTAAAAGAACTTGGGCCTATCACAACCATTGGTCTAAGTTTATATGAATTAGTAGTATATAATACTTCCACTATTTCGATGAAACAAGCGACACTATATGGAACGACTAACAAATGCGTTGCATCCTCATATGGACTATATAGTCATTTTAGGTTTTAGGATGATTATGAACCATTTGATTTGATCCAACATGAGCCTTGTGTTGGACCTTGGGTCTAAGGTAGGTAGTTGTTGATTTTATTTACGCATTTAATCTAATTAAACCGTCATTTCCTATTGGGCGTTGGACCCAACTATTCCAATTTGCATGCAAATAAACAAAAAGGAATACTTGAAATAAGGAGAAGGGCTTATGCCCTTTTACAACACATTCGATGGACTTATGCCAATTTACAGCACATTTGAACTAATCAAATTACATTCAAATCTAAACTACTGAACCCAAACATTCGTAATGTAAAGTGGCCAAACACACAGCTCAATTATCGAGGCCCTTGGTTCATAATCACCATTTTCTTAATCAATCACATTAACTAAGAAAGCAACCTAAACAATTGGTTTTCGGATTCATAGAATTGATTCAAATGGAACTAAATGAAATGAAAATCCAATTCTCATTAAAGAGACAAAACCATTTTGTTCTCATCATAATTTCGGCCGAAAAACAATGACCTCAACTATGGGGCCACAATGCAAAAACATAAACTTTTGGAGTCACTTTGTAAAAACACAAGAGTCCACAACTTCATGTAATTACAACTAGAACCCAAAAATTTCAACAATTACAAAAACTTAAAAAATTTGTCCTTTAGTGATTTTGGGTCTTTACGTAAAAATGTAAACTTTTGGGTCAAAAAGTACCCCCATTATAGGGGTGGCCGGTTTTGGTAGTGTGAGTGAGGGTTGGTTTTTGTTGAAAATTCAAAATCTTAAAGTGTGTTGAAAAAGTGAAAGGTATGGGTTGAAAAGTTGATTGGCATGGTTGAAAAGTTTGATTGGAATGGGTTGTAAGATATAGGTAAGTTGTAGCATTTATCAAACAATGAAAACACAAATTATCCATCACCAATCAATAACAAACCAAAACTTTATGAAAAACAGCAAATACATTAAATCAAAACACCAAACCTTTTTGTTCTTGGTAAGAACATCAAGAACATTGAAGAACACACATGAAAACTCATTAGAGCTCCATGAATGTTTTCACTCAATAAAACTCAAAAATGCACTACTCAAAAGAGGGTTAACATCCTATGGTACTTAGGGGTTCCTAATGTCACTTTAAAACACTTTTAACAAGACAAACATGAACTCAAAAATCCACCCTTTGGATTTGGCCGAATTTCCCCACATACATGGCACCAAATTTAAGTTCCAATATTCATGCTTAAATGAACTACATCTACAACATTTGAGATGCTAAATTTTCAAGCAAATTTATATTCAAAAAGCAAGAACAAAGCTTGTAACATTTACAAAATTTAAATTACAAACCATGAAAAACACAAAACCCAAAAGGATTCACCATACACTAGACCTAGGCTTTGATACCACTTCAAGGAAAAAAAATTTCCCTAGCTAAGAACATTTGAACACATAAGCAAACTATTAACACTTTAAAGTAGGCATGCATTCAAAACAATTCTAAAACCCATGACTTTCAAAGCCTAGTGAATGGTGAACCACAAGACTCTTTACAATATTAAAGACAAGAAATGATTTTGAGATTCATTACCCTTGAAGTTCATCCTTGTTTACACAAGGGATTCACCCAAGTGGATGGCCTTCAAGTCACCTCCTAGCTCCTTAGATCTTCCTTGTGATTTTCTTCCCGTTTGATGCTCCTCTTGGTCCTTGAGGATGTGAGAAAAGGAACTCCAAAAACCAAAGGTTTACCTCTAAGTCTCCATACCAAGGATGATGGTGTGAAGATGAAATGGATTACCTAGAGGAAGTTAGATGCTAGTAAACTCCCCTAGGAAGGCTGACCTCTATAGAGAAAAAGGAGAAAAAGTTTCTCTTCTTTGCCTCAAAAAAACCCTAGTGAGAGAATGGCTATAAAGATGTCTTTATACCACCTCACATGTGAGTGGCAAACTTGCAGTTAACCCAAGTTTGCTACCACTCACCCTATGCCCGGTTTTGACTTTGTCTTTGGGTTAATTTCCATATAGTTTTAGGTGTCACACAACTTAAACTCAATGGGCCTTGTGGACTAACACCCTTTTGGGCCCTGAGATTCGAAACCAACTTGAAAGCCCAATACGAACCTTTCGTATAATTAATTAACTAATCTTGATCATTCTCAATTAAACCATTTAATTGCTTATCCATCTCATTTATATTTCTTCACTTTCATCCTTACTCGGTGTACGATCCATTAGGTTCCAATTAGCGAGGCAGTGGGCAATTGTTACTGTTAACATTCGATTGTGAATTGAAACTACATTTCAATTCTCCCTTTGATGAAGATTAGTGTTTGCTAATCTTAAGGGCTTCCACAAACCATGAGTGACACCTAGTAGTATGTCATGGCTACCCAAGCTAAGTAAAAGTGGTTGGAGAACCTATCCAGTTACAATTACAATGCAATACGATCATTCTCTAATACAATACTCTTAATCACATTGTTTGAGTGATAGTTTGTTTCATGTCTACTATCCAATGTGATACTTCTCTATATGATTCAATTGAATATGATTTGGAACAAACTTCCTAACTCATATTCGTATTCCTAAGTCAGAGTATTCTCCCTTCATCATTAAAGGTTAAAGATCCCTTGTTGTGCATTCATATGCCTACATGACTAGATAGCTTGACCCCAACAATGTCATGGACACTCTCGAAGGAATGCCTTTGACATGATCAAAGATCAAGGACCTAACCATTAGACATCTATGATGCCTCAGGTCAAATGACTACTTTGCATATTGCAACTTATGTGTTCTTACATGACATGTATGTTTGAACTCTCTATTGATCATAGTTCAATGTACTCAATTACCTTTTGAGCACCTAAGTGTTTGTCTCAGTGTCCAACACTAAATGACTTGAGACTAGTCATACTCACGCTTGAGTTAACATAACACATACTAACCTTAGCGGATTGTCAATGCCCAATTGACAATCCTATGGCTAGGAACATTTTAGGATTGAACATAAGAGAAATGTCTCGTTAATCTTACTTAGATCACTTCTCTCTTAGATCAAATACATTCCTTAGATTCCCTTATTGCTTAAACACACAATACAATAAATAGTGATTAACAATAAGCTTTGCCCTTCATTAAACATATAATAGTTTAACATAATAAGTATTCCAAAAGCTATTACATCAAATGAGTGGCTTTGTGGGCATACTTCCAACAAAATAGCCATCATTTCTCTAAAACAACTTAAGTCCAACTCTCTTCTAAAAATCTTCAAATTTCTCTAAACACTTTTCCCTCAAATTTTAACTTTGGTATCAGAGGTTCTTCGGCCAATGGCCCCCCAACTCATCAAGGGCACGTGAGGCTTTTGGCCTTGACCTAAGGTGTTAATTGTTTTGCAGGTGCATTTTCATCCAAGAAGAAGAAGACGGAAATTTGCATCCACAAATTGGTGTTTTCATTAAGAGTTTTGATTCACACGCTCGTAAAAGACTCTCGCATTCAAGGTTTTTGTTTTCTTGTTCATTTGTAGATTTTTTGTATGTTCTTATTCTTGGAATTTTTATTTATAAAAATTCATTGACAAAACATAAAAGAAAAGTACAATGACTAGAAACTCGTAAACCACAACGAACGGAAATTCCAAAGTTCAAAAATTAGGATCACGGTGATCCACGAGGCTAAACGGGACGACGAGTGGAGCGGCACCACCCCTAAGGGACACCACCGTGGCTATGCCTACAACAGCCACCACAGCAGTAGCCATCGTGGCAGCTCACAGTGAGATGGGGACTCACGGTAAATGCCTCACCTTGCAACCACAAGCCCAGGTCCGTGCCACCTTGTAGCAGGAAGCCCAGGCTTGTGGCACAAAAGATCCTAGCACGGCCTAAGCTCAATGAGCCCAAGCTGCAGCCGCAGTTGCCAAGGCAACAACCCAAGGCCCGCAACCCAAAACACTGCACAGGCCCATGCCACATTAAGACAAGCTTAGCGCCCATGTGCTCCATTAGCCCGGTCAATGCCCACGACCTGACCTGTTCTCGCAGTCTAACTCGAAGCCCAACTCACTCTCATGGCCTTCCAAGCAGCCCAAGTTAGTCTAAGATTGGTTCAACCATCCCGACTCCAAATTTCTAGGCCCACAATTGAACTAAGGGCATTTTGATCCTATTTATCCTTGGATTTGACATTTCCCAACTTAAATCGTGTGCCTGAAGTTTACCACACATCCGTTACTCAAGGAGACGTATTATATCCAAGCTTTTCCATCTTAGATGGCGAACAACACTTGTCTTGACAAGTCATAGAGTTGACGAGCACCTTTGCACAATAGACGACCTTGATGAATCAACTCTTGCAACGCACCGAGATACAACATGCCCTAGCGAGGTGTCCCGAAGTAGGATAAGGGCAAATGAAGAACCTCTCCAACAGCATCCTAGCAAACAGCCACTCGACCAACCACGAACCGAGCGTTCCGGTAGTGTACACTCCCAACTAGGCCCTCGAGATAACATATAATCTCGTCTTAGCTCGCAGAAGAGCATGCACTCTCGGCCAGGCGAAGTGTTCATAAATGGCTAGGCCTAGAAGGAGCATCATCCACCTCACATCGAAGTAGGTAGCACGACGGACGGAGAGAAACAGTCACTCAATCCGGCTCAAGTTCAACTGGCAACCTACGAGGAAATCGCTCGTTTGCTTAGAACATACCAAATGCACCGTAATCACGGTATAGATGAGCCGAACATATAGAAGAGTAGCCTAGACTAGCAGGTCACGACCGGGGATAGTTGAAGGCTCCGTTACCCCAACAAAGATAAATTCAAGAAGAAGTAGGAAGGTTATTGACCGAGCAATTGCATGATTTCTAACACAATGAGGTCACTGATGAGGCGTTACGAAAGAATATGACCAATATGAGTAGGTCCTCCTTCATGGACGAGGTCAAGTAGGCAGAGCCTCCATGTAAGTTTAGTGTGCCACATTTCATATTCTTAAAAGGAGATGGAGATCCCGAGAGACACTTGAAGCACTAACAAAGCACGATGGTCCTTTATCGGAACAACAATGCCCTTATTTGCAAGTTATTTACCACCACTTTGCAAGGTGAGGCGCAACATTGGTTCCACACCTTGCCGCCATGGTCCATCCAGAGTTTCAATGATCTTTCTTTGGTTTTCACCAAAGAAGATTCGTCCTATCGCTCAGTCAAGAAAAAGTCCGACCACTTATTCAATGTGAAGAAGAACCCAAGGGAGTCGCTTCGTGACTACGTGAAGAGGTTTAAAGCAGAGAAGGCAAAGATAGTCGGATGGGACGACTCGATAGCAAGCGCAGCCTTCCAAAAAGGACTCTAAGCAGACCACTCACTGTTCAGAGAATTGATCATGAAGGAAGATCTAACCCTGGTAGAGAAGTATCCCATTTGGGACGAGGCTCGGTGAGTAAACAAAGCACCCGAGCAGCCTCGAAAAGATTTGACAGTGGCTTAAAAGAAAGAGGACGGAAGAAATACAATAATACAAGTAGGTATGAGGCCAAACGTAGGGACCGATCCCCAACTAAAGTAGGCCCGACACCCAAGAGCTATTCTAAGTTCTTGATCCCGATCCACCAAATCTTTTGCGATGTCAAGAGCGAAACATGGTTCAAGCTACTGAAGCAATCAAAGGGATATACTTCCAAGTTGGACCATACCAAGTACTATGTATTCCACCGAAGTCTCGGTCACACAACTGACGACTGCTACACTTGGAAGAATTACTTAGAGAAGCTTGTGAAAGAGGGTAAGGTCGACAGATACTTGGACAAGCCAGCTGTGCAGCCTAGAACAAATGCAGACACCAATGAAGAGTCGTCAGCTAAGACAATTTGGATTAATGGCATCTTCGCTAAATCCGAGCACTTGGAGGCCACCAACAATTCCAAGAAGAGGAAGATCCAACAGGAACTACTAGTCTCACAAGTCCAGGCAGTCGTCCAACCTGGACCTTCGTTAGTTTCACTAAAAAAGATGCCGTAGACGTCGACTTTCAGCACGATGATGGGTTGGTGGTATCTGTCAAACTGGCCCATGCCATAATTGGCAGAATGATGGTTGATAATGGAAGTGTGGTTAACCTTCTTCAACTCTCAGTAATTTAGAAGATGGGCCTGGAAAGCACAATCATACGTCGAGTGGATGTACTCATTAGGTTCAACGGACACACCTCGACTGCCATTAGCCACATTATACTTGACGGGAAAACACCGCCAGTTGTCTCAAAGTAGACGTTCATGATAGTAAGCAACCCGTCTCTCTGCAATACGATTCTAGGGTGACCTTGGCTGATAAAGCTGGACACCGTCACTTTCGTCAAGTATCAAAAAATTCGATTCTGCATCTTGGAAGAAAGAGTCAGAGAAATTAAGTCTGACCAGGCCGCATCTCGACAATGCATTGTGCAAGTATTAAAGGAATCAAAGAAGAAGACCTTTACCCCGTATAGGCTACCGAGGTCCGAGGGGACGATAAACCTACTAAATAGCAACTACAGTAGACGGATTAAGAAGATGGTGTCTAAACCAACATGCCAATAGACGAGACGGGATGGAAACCCAAAAAGGACACCGAGCACATCATTCTTGATCCCCAGCAGCTGGAGAAGACAGCTAGTATCAACTTACATCTAAGGCCGAAGGAAGAGGAAGATCTCACAACTTTCCTTAGGGAAAATCATGACATATTCGAGTGGTCACCTTCCGACATGCCTGGCATCGACCTTAAGATTGCTTGTTATAAGTTACACGTCGACCCTGTTGCCAAACCAGTGATCCAACAAAGAAGGCATTTTGGGCCCAAACAAGTGACAATCATTGAAGTGGAAATTGACAAGCTACTAGAGGCCGGATTCATAGAAGAGGCAGCACACTCAGCATGGCTTGCCAACGTTATGCTAGTAAAGAAGAAAGAGAATGACAAATTGAGGGTTTGCGTAGACTGCACCGACCTCAACAAAGCATGCCCAAATGATTCTTATCCACTTCCCCGAATCGATCTATTACTAGATTCAACTTCTGGGAACCAGCTGCTCAGTTTCTTAGACGCATACTCCAGCTACAACCAAATAGCCATGTATGAGCCCGACAAGGAGAAAATCGCATTTGTGATCGAGTGAGGCACCTACTATTACAAGCTCAATCCCGCCAAATGCACATTTGGAGTATCTTCCGGCAAATTCTTGGGTTATCTAGTAACCCAAAGAGGAATCTAAGCACATCCCAAGAAAATCCGAGTAATCCTAGAGATGAAATCTCTAACTACCTTAAAGGAGATCCAAAGCTTGGCTAGATGAACAACCGCCGTTAACCGCTTTCTCTCACGATCCACTGATCGATGCAACCCCTTTTTCAAGGCCATCAAGAGGGCACAACGAAACAAATGGGATGATGAGTGCGAAAGAGTTTTCTAAAACCTATAGAAGTATCTCACATCACCTCCTTTACTATCCAAGTAAAAGCAGCGGAGGACTTATACATCTACTTGGCAGTATCCAAAGTAGCAATGAGCTCTGCCTTCATATGAGAAGACCTGGGGGCCCAACTGCCAGTATTTTACACTTCTAAACCTCTCTATGATGTGGAAACTAGATATCCAAAGATTGGAAATTAATTTTGGTGCTAGTTGTTGTGGCTTGGAAACTCAGACCATACTTTTAAGCTCATACAGTCATCGTCATGACTTAATATCCTCTACGGTCAATCCTACATGGTCCAAACGCTTCTTAACGAATGATGAAATGGGCTTTGAAACTTGGCCAATATGGTTTAATTTTTTGACCTTGCATGGCGATAAAGACCTAAGCCTTGGCGAACTTCATAGAAGAATTCATGCCTAGCCTAGGTGACGCAACACCTTAGCTGAGCCTGCTACACCTAATGGAGATTTCTAGCATTTTCATGTTGATGGCGCATCCAACTACAAAGGCTCAAGAGTGGGCGTGGTCCTTGTCACCCCAAATGGCTCAATGCTCGAGCAGGCGATCACTCTAGGCTTCAAAGCATCTAACAATGAAGCGGAGTACGAGGCCTTGCTAGTAGGCCTCCGAATGGCAAAAGACTTGGCAGTGAAAAAGCTAGCAATTCAAGGATAGCGCAATACCTATAGGCATTTCAGACTTACACCCTTACTCAAGTTTCACGGGCAGATAACACCCATACGGACGCGTTAGCCGGCCTAGGCTCTGCTTTCGACCACAAACTCAAACGCTCTATTCTGGTGCTTATCTAGACAAGCCATGCATAGAGGCAGAGCCAGCAGTCGAAGTGTTACAGGTTAGTATAACTCCCAACTGGAAAAGTTCTATTATAGACTACCTGGTCAATGGCACACTCCCCATGAAAAGGTTGGCGTCTAGAAAGCACCAAATGGTGGTAGCATACTATTAAATGTGCAACAACATTCTCGTCCGAAGATCCTACATTGGACTACATCTCCACTGCTTAGCGCCTCTCGATGACCTAAAGGTTCTAAGCTCAATCCACGAAGGTGTTTGTGGAAATCACTCTGAAGGCCGATCCTTACCACAAAAGGCTTTTCATGTGGGCTACTAGTAGCCTACCATGCACCAAAATGCTAAGGAATTAGTACAAAAGTACGACCGCTGCCAACGCTACAAACCGGTACCAGCACTGCCTGCCATCAAACTACACCCGCAGACGAGTCCTTGGCCTTTCATGCAGGGGGCAATCAACTTGGTAGGGCCAATATCACCCGCTACTAGAGGTAGAGGCATGATGATTGTGGCAATCGATTACTTCATCAAATGGGTAGAAGCAAAGCCCATTACAACCACAATAATGGCCCCCAATTCGTGGGCAAAGATTTGGCGAAGTTCTTCCAAAAGTATGGCATCAAGCAGCACATGTCTACGCAAAGATATCCTCAAGGCAATAGGTAGACTGAAGCATCCAACAAAATGATTCTTGACTTCCTCAAGAAGTCCCTCTCTAACAAGAAGGGAAAATAGCTAGACGAACTCCCCGGATGTCTATGGGCGTATCGCACCACCAAACGACGAGCTACCGGTAAGATTCTTTTCTCTTTGGCATTCAGTTAAGAAGCAATCATTTCTCCTAATGTCATCATGCCAAGCATTAGCACTCTACTACCAAGCATCAAGCAGAACAATAAGGAGATGGCCACAAGCCTAGATCTGGTAGAGGAAAAGTACGAGTAGACCGTCACCCGTATCGCAGTCTACGAGCAACAACTTCTCTCTAGCTATAACAAAAGGGTCAAGATCCAGCAATTCCAGCCTAGAGATCTAGTCTTAAGAAAAGCCTTCATCACTACCTGCAGAAAAGGCTCCAAAAAGATGGATCCTATTTGGGAAGTGACCATACAAGATCAGCAAAGTAGGCGGCAAGGGTAGTTACACCCTTGCCACCATGAACGACAAAGAGATCGAAAAGCAGTGGAACGCCTACAATCTAAGGAAGTACCATGTGTGACCTCCCGCTACACTAAAGCCCGAAGACTCAAGCAGCTTAACGGGTACCACCTCGTTAGCTGAGGATTATCTAGTTGTTATGCTGTCTCTACTTTACAGCTAAGTTTTTTGTTCGTTTCACTAGTTTTTCAATGAGGAATTCAGAAGTAATTTACAACTTGGCTTGACTATATGTTCACAACAATTAATCACTCATCCATTTCAAAAGAAGATCACACCCTTGTTAGGGACTCATCGTAGGAATTGCACCGCCCAAAGGACCAACCATGTTTTCCAGTGCAAGAGGGTAAACCAGTTCCCCGACACCCACATGGTTCTATTCTTCAAAGCGGGATGATAAACTCTACACTCCGAATATCCAGACGTGGATGAGCTGGGATGCCCTAGTATAACTAGATGCATGATAGCTTGCGCCGGGATTCGTAGAAGTAGCCATAATGGTATTTTTCAAGGCTTAACTAACATAAGGATTTTGGGTCTCTTGGCCTAATCAACGGGGAACTGGGTACCAGAAATTGAGGGGCCACATTACGTGGTATGCCCTATGGATGGCTGCCTTGGAACCCTCAAGCTGTTACCCAATGCACTAAGGTGGCCTATAGTTTCCAGAAAACTGCCTATAGTTTCCTAAACTTATACAACTGCACATTTCTGTGAGAGGTTAAATAAGTTAGGGTGCATATACGAAGCTTCGTCCATCGTTGACATGCTACACAATCGATAGGCTTCATTTCTACCAAAGCGTGGAACGACCTACACCAAGTCCTAAAGTGTTGTGATACTTGCTACATAACCTACGGAATTGGAGAAAGCCAAGGTTAATAGCCTAGTGGTCAAGAAGACTTGTCTGCTTTTGTAAGTAAGGTGTTCGACTCCTGACACTATGGCTAACAACTTTGCAAAGTTCTACACCAACACCTACAGCTGCATAGGCTACACGAACCTGACTGCTTATAGAAAAGTAGCACATTCAGTAGCGGCACCATCTGCAGCTGCGACACCTTCAGTAGCGGCACCATCTGACTCTTTACCCCCAGCTACTCCTACTTGGGCATCAACTTCTCCAACTACTTCACCAATGGAAGCCTCGAAAGTAAAGATGAGCAAGTATTCTGAAGAATAAAGAAGGTCTCGAAGTCTTTACCAGAAAACTCAAAGTCAGACGGCCGCCCAATGAAATGGTCTACATAACCTAGCTTGTAGAAATCAGCTTGACTATGAGTAAACGAAGCCTCGAACCTAGCCTTTTCACCCTTCAACTACTCATTCTCCTCGAGTAGACCAGCACGAATGCGTTGTGGCTCCTCCACTTCTTTCTTCAGATTATCGTTGATCTTTAAAGCACCCTGGAGTTCCAACACTTAAGGTTAAAGCCTGTCAATCACCTTCTTAAAGTGGATCACTTGGTTATTAGCAGCGATCAGTTCTTTAACCTTTGTGTAAGTAGCAGAGCGGAGGTTAGAGACGACACGCTCAAGGTTTTGAATATAAGGTATGTAACACCCGATCTCTTTCTTTATACTTTTATACTTAACTTGGATCACGTTAAGCCTAGTCTTCAAATCCACGATCTTCTGGCGAGCGATCTCAAGCTGCAGAGAAGTGGGGGCAAAGATATTAGACCCTTTCAAAGCGGCAAATGTAGATTCCAACCTCTTGACTTTATCGACGAAGGAGTAAGCTTCGGCTACCATAGTCCTTGCCACCTTCTTAGCAGCCTTGGTGTCCTCTTGATCAAAGAGCATAGACTCAGCTGCTAGAATCTCTGTTTTCTACATCATAGTCAGTAGAGCAATCCTTCTATACTCAGTCATATGCTGTACAAAGCAACTTGGGCTAATAACCCATTTGACGCCATCAACAAACTTGGCACACATATCCATATACTCAAGCAGATCTGGTCCCAAAAGTACACAAATCTCAGTAGCTTTCCCAGAAACAAACTTAGTGGATTTCTCACAACTACCTGCATGAGTAGTCTTATTCTTCTTACCTGGCGAATCAATCCCAGCAGTAAGGGGATAGGGTTTTGATGCCACTTTGGCAACAGAATCCACTTTATCGCTATTCATGGTAGCAAGACTTTCCAAATGTGAACCAAATTTAGCCCCTGACGGAAGTTTTGGCACAAATTTTAGCATTAGGGGCATAGCGGAACTTCTACGCTGAGCAGTCCTAATTGAACTAGCCACCTTCGGAACGACATCCTCTTTCTTTCCCTTGAAGGAAGTCAAGTTAATCACAAGTTTGGAAGCAGCTGGCAAACCTTCGTGAGAAGTGGAAGAAGTCTTTGGCTTTTTCTCAGCTGGCATCTTCTTAGCAAACGGGAAAAATCTCTTATTTCACCTTCACGGGCAGCAGGCTCAACTACAGTGATCGGATGAAATAACGCCTCGGCCTTGATTCGCTTTATCTCTTCTTTCGGGGGCAGGCCACCTTTCTCCCAGCGAAGAGGACTAAGTAGCCAACGCCACTCACAGTACTCAGGAAGGATACCTATGGCAATATACACCTTCTTCATATCTGAAGAAGTCTTAGGAGTCAAGCCGAATTCGAAATCTACAAGAGTAGCAAAAAATAATCAGCAAATCAGATAATAGCTTAGCACAAGTATAAAGCAACCGAGAGATTAAGCAGTCGACTACCCGGATATGAAAACCGTCGAAACATGCAGCTCGGAGGAGGAATCAGACTCTCATTCTCCATTTATCTCCAAAGTCTCCCTTGTTTGAATGATCAAATAAACTATGGCGGGATCGTAGCTGTCCAACTCACTAAATGTGGCCTATGTCAAAGAAGTACCAAAATTCGTTGACGGTCAAATCTAAATAAAAAAATTGCTTAGATTGAAGAACCCCACTATCGCACGAACTGCATTCAATGAACATTGAGTGATAGCATACTTCATGGAGCAAAGCACCTCTTGGAAGAAATGCGGCATGGGAAAAGTAAATCCCAACCTGAAGTAATAAAGATTGAATTTGATGGCTTTTAGAGCCCCACTACATGGCTCACGACTGCTACTCTCCTTGACGCGTTTCACATGCACTCATGACAAAATGACTTGTCTATATGCCTCAAGAAAGTCTCTGAATGAATCTTCTGAGCTAATTTTGAAGTAAGCAGCCTTAAAGTAACCTACCTAGCTCAAGGACCCACCTGGACGATACAATGGCGACATACCATCATCACTCTTGTGGCTTGGGGAAGACATGCTCGAAGAAATTCTACAAAGACGCAAAAAAGATTCATTAGACTGCTGAGCACAAAAAAAAAAAAAAAAAAAAAAAGCAGGCCAGACCCCACAGCCTGGATCGTATCTCTCATCTCATCCCACTCAAACGGGCAACACACTTGGTCTCTCTCTCTTCCTTCTATGCCAGCACGGGGCAGGGCCCAACATTTAAAAAAAAAAAGAAGGAAAATTCACAGCTTAAGCTGTAGGAGTCCAACAACTGTGTCAGGCCCACAGCATGGCCTGAAATCCACTCAGCCCGTAAGCCTCACGACCCAAACCAAATGGAAGAGGGTTGATGCCCCACTCCCTCTCTCTCCCTTTCTCGCATGGGCCGAGGCCCAAACCTAACTCACCAGCCTGGCCCGCGTCAGGCCCATCTTATCACCCTTACGCTCCCATCAGCCTAGCCCAAGCTGAGCCACCACTGGCCTAACTAGCCACTGCCATTCCAAACAACCCCACGGCAAGCCATGTCGTGGCCTTCTACAACCAACTTTGACATATCCTCGACCCTTGTCGAGCCAAATTTTAAGCCCCGAAGCTCGCAAAAATTGCGAAGACAAGGAAAAATTAATTTTTTCTTACCTTAGTGCGGCATGAAAACGAAGTAAGCAACAAAAGACAGTCTTTTGCACATGCAAGTGTAGAAGATTGCTAGGGGAGGGGGAACAAATATCCTTTAGCTTTCTCTTTCTTGTAGGGTAGAATAAATTGCTCTCTAAAGTTGATTTAATAATCTACTTAAGGTAGACTTATATGGACTTTAGAAGTAATTTATTTCCCTTTCCTAGAATCTAATTTTTAATTAAAGAGGGAATCTACATCAAAACAGAAACAATCTTATGTTTCCTAAAGCAAGAAGATCTTTACACCTGCTGCCATTTCCTGGGAGCAGCCCGACATTTGTGGAGCAAAAAATAATCAAGAAAAGTATGGAAGCGACACATGGACTTTGGGGTAAAAAGAAAAAATTACCCTTGAGGCACATCGGGACTCCCACGCACATGCAACAGACAATAATGACTCAATCGAGGTCAAAAGTGATCAAAATGGTATTCTTTTATACCCTCTCATCACTCCTCATCAAACCTTCATCCACAAGGTAATTCCCAATTATTCTTTTCAAATTGGGATTAATTATCAAAATTAATTGATTAATTTTCTAATTGATTGCAAGATATTTGACATAATATCTTGCAATTAGAGCCAATAAACCACCATAAGTGGCCGGACCCCTTTTCTCCAAAGAGGGTCGGCCACACCCTATAAATAGCCCTCATTTCTCCAAATAATCTAAGTCCAATTCTATTCTAAAAATCTCCAAATTTCTCTAAACATTTTCCCCTCAAATTCTAACTTTGGCATCGGAGGTTCTTCAGTCAAAGCCCCCCTCCCATTCATTGTGGGGGCATAAGGCTCTTGGCCTTGACCTAAAGTGTTAATTGTTTTGCAGGTGCATTTTCGTCCAAAAAGAAGAAGACGAAAATTTGAATCCACAAGTCTCACATAAAATGTTCATTAAATGCCTTTAAATGATTGTATGAACCTTGGTAGTGAGCTCACCGAGTTTCTGGTTTTTCTACGTAGGGCTGTGTAATATTGCATCTTATCTGTTTACTTGAGTTTCTTAACTTAAACCAAACCAGAAGAGCCTATAGCCAAACAATAGGTCTCGTCGATAGGTAATTTATTTTGTTATCTGTAGAATCCAGAAACTAGGTAAAATGAGTCGACTATTTAGGACAAACTCATATGCCAGTTCTAGCTCTAGATCTGGTCTAAATAGGATCCCAGACATAGTGAATGAAGAACAAAAGTTAGAATTTCAATTAGATGAAAGTGTTGACTTTGGAGATTGGAATATCCCCAAGGTGTCTAGTAAAGAAATTTATAAGAAAAATGGTCAATCTCTTCATTTAAATATGAACACCATGTCAGAACAGTTAAGCAAGCTTATGCTCTTAGTAAAGAACATGAAACATTTTAACTATTAACTCCAGAACAAATAAGAGCTCATAGAAAAGACGATCATAAATACATTCACATTGGTCTTGTATAGATCGCAGTAAAACCATTAACAAGAAGAGGTCTCAACACCTTTATTTTGTTATGTCTTCGAGATGCAAGATTCACTTAATTTAGTGATAACATTCTTGGAATGGTTGAGTCAAGCTTAAACAATGGACCAATCCATTTCGATTGTTTCCCAGATCTCACAGTAAGCTTATAAGATCCTCATATGTTAAAAGCACTCACATTAAACATAAAAACTTTTGGTTATCAAGTCATGGAAGGTGTCCAAGCATCAGCTCTAATTTTCAGAGTCTATTACAAATGCACGGGTACAAATATAAACTTCCAAGCCATAGCTAAGAGTTCTAGAGGCCACACCTTGTTAATACAAAGTAATGAAGAAAATGCCAATGTCAAAATACCTAGAACCATTAAGTGGTCAGACATCCGTTTACCCTCATATTGGTGCCTAATTAATGAAAGTACCAGTAGATATCCAAAACAATTTAGTCAATCTAGACAACATAGAACAATACTTTAATGGTAAAATTAAAATCAATTTCAATCCTCCAACTACAAAGTCAAGCATCCAACTTCAAAGAATTAAGTCAATCAACTATGTTTAAAGAACCAACTAGACATTCTTTTTCAGGATCCACCTTAACAAACATATTAGAACGTGACCAAGAATTAATTATTCATTTAGTAAATATGAGACTTAAATCAATTAGAAAAAAACTCCAAGTTACTCACCCTTGTTACGAAAACCAAAGTCAAACTAAAACTACTCAAACTCAAGAAGATCCAACTTCGCCAACATCAACCGATTTTGAAGTAAATCAAATAAATCAACAATTATTGGTTTTAAGTAAGCCATTTAAAATACACTGGAATTCATTAGAAATTGATGTCAAAGCAGACGAAAATATACAAAGGGGAGAAAGATTCATACAAAGTTATACTCAAGAAAAAAAAAATTAGATATTTACAAAAAAAAAAAGGAAACTTTTATGAACAAACACAAGATTGATATATTATTCTTCAATTTTGTTGAAGAATATTATGAATCAGAAAAGAAAATCGAAGGAATCACAAAAAAAGGATTGGGTCAAACAAGACAATATTAATCACTACTTTAAATACACAGGTAATGGCTACACCTTACAAAATTTCTAAAGAGAATGCAGGAATTAAACCAATCATAGAACAAAACAATTTCACAAACCAAAGCCTACATGTCATTGGAAAATAATTAGACAAAACTGAGAGTAAAATCGACAAACTTCCACAACAAAAAACAATGACCAACGAAAAACCTAGGGGTGGGTGTGGGTTGGATTGGGTTGGTTTTAGGCCAAAATTGAAACCTAACCGACCTAGTCGATTAGGCCAAAATTGCAAACCGAAACCGACCAAGCTAGGTCTAAAACTGATCAGCTCGGTTAATCAACAGTAGCGGGTTGGTTTGGGTCGGTTCTCGGTTTGCGTGAAGACAAAAATACATAACGAATGTTAAAGGAATTAAAGGAAGAACAAAAAACTATTAAAGTAGTAAGACAACATGAGTCGCAACCAGAAACAACTTCTATAAACTCAGAATCAGAACAAAGTAATTCAACCACAATAGAAAATTTAGAAGAAGCTTTACAAAATCTTGAAATAAAAAGAATAACAAATAAAGGTAAAATAACCTCAACCAATCTTACCAAGAATTGACATCCAAGACCAACACCCCTAGAAATTTAATTTGAAGAAAGAAATTTTCAAAGTCAACTCCTAGTATTTGTAGATAAACTCTATGAATGGAACATAGATGGTTTATTTGAGCAAGAAATTTTAAACAAACTACAACACAAATCTATGGTTGCTAACAATTATGTTACTTATCATAGTCTCAGTCAATCAAAAGTCGTCAACCTTTTGGTCACTGGATTCACAGGAAAACTCCAATCATGGTGGGAAAAAACATCTCACTGAACATTTTAGGTCAGCTATTAAAAACACAATTAAAAAGGAAGAATGGTATGGGAGTCCCAGTTGCTATTAACACACTACTTTTCACAATAATTGAACATTTCATAGGAACACCTAGTCATACATGACCAACTCAGTAATCTAAGATGCCCTACCTTAAGTGATTTGAGATGGTAACCAATCATTTTGAAAAGAAAAATTCATTAACAAAACACTAAACTTGTTTGCTCACAAAATCAGACAAGTTTTAGTCAATGAATAGGGTATCATACCATATAGTACCCTTATTTATGGAATATTATTAATATTATCCAAAAAGAATGATTAAAATGTGTATCAATATGAAAATCACAAAACACGTCAATAAAGACAAATCAATAGCTAAATATGAGTTAGGGATATTATGTGAACAATATGGTTTACCCTTTATTGCTCTGTCCAATAAAAAGAAAAGAATAGAAAAACATCCCAATAAATACCCAAGTAAAAGATTTCACAAATATAACAAATACAATAGGAAAGACAAAAATAAACATTTTGACACCAATAAATTTTATGAAAAGAATAAACCTAACAAAAATTGGAAAAAGAAAACATTTAAAAACCCCATAGATCAAACCAAAGGTAATTGCTATAAATGTGGCAAGTTTGGCCACTATGCAAATAAATACAAAGTTAAAAAGACAATTAACATATTAAAAATATCTAAAGAAGAAAAGGCTGAATTAATTCAAGTTTTATGATTAAAAGACACAAACCAAAGTGAAAATGAACAAGACTTCGAGTCCAACTCCTCATAGTCAAATCATTCAAGCAACTTTGATTCCCCAAACATAAATATGGGATGCAGAGATACTTGTAGTAAAACAATTTCAGTTTTAACAAACAAGAAGAACGAGAAGATTTATTAATTGAATTAATCTGTAAAATGGATAATCTAGAATTAAAATCTTATTGCTTGAAAAAATTAAAAAAAATTAGTCATCTAAGGAAAGGCTAGCACCAGTCAATCGTCGGCTTCTCAAAGTAAAATATGTTTAAATACAATTTTAGAAAGATTTAGTAAAGCAAAAGGACAAATAATAGTTAAAGATTTACAATACGAAGTAAACAAAATTAAGGAATAAATAAAACTCCTCAAAACAGATAATCAAGAAATCCGATCATCTCAGCTACAGACAAACACAAAAACTTGCCAACAAAAACAATGAATCAACTTCTTTCTATCTGAAGAAGAACCATGAGAAGTCAACTATGATGAAATGATAAAGGATCAACTAAAAGTCTAATTTTGGGTTTACTCAACAAAATAAGAATAAAAATGGTATTCAAAAGTAAAAATAATAATTGAAGATTTCCAATTAGAAACAATCGTACTAATAGATTTAGGAGCAGATTTAAATTGCATACAAGAAGGAATAATTCTAACTAAATACTTTCACAAATCAACCGAAGTACTTAGTGCAACAAATCTTTCACCAATGCAGTTAAAATATGAACACCAAAAACTCACATTTGTCAAGATAATGTTTGTTTTAAAACACCATTGTCTTAATAAAAAAAAAATATCACACCATATCATGTTGGGACTTCCTTTCATAGCCCTATTATATCCCTTTACAGTAGATTATGATGGAATTTCCACAATTGCTATGGGTTAAGAAGTGAAATTCTAGTTCTCTTAAAAAACAAAACTTCGAAAGGTAAATCAGCTAAAGAACGATATTATTTCAAAATCGATCAACTTAATTGACAGAAAAAACACAACATATCAGTTACTTAAAGAAGAAATAAATTACAAAAGGATTGAAGAACAATTAACTAGTAAACCTTTACAACAAAGAATCCAAACCTTTCAACCAAAACTTATTAAAGAAATTTGTCCATATTCCTAATGCTTTTTGGCATAGGAAACAACACATCGACAAATTACCATACACCAAAAGAATTTAATGAAAAGAAAATACCAACAAAAGTAAGACCAATTCAAATGAGTAAAAAAATCATGAAATTCTGTAAAAAGAAAATACAGAATTACTTAGTAAATGAATAATCAGAAAAAGTAAAACGCCTTGGTCATGCCAAGCTTTTTATGTTCATTAGAAAGAGGTACACCAAAACTCATCATTAATTACAAACCATTCAATGAAGTATTGGAATAGATAAGATATTCCAATCCCCTATAAAAGAGATTTAATAAAAAGATTGAGTCAAGCTGTAACTTTTTCAAGTTTGACATGAAATCTGGCTTTTGGCAAATCCAAATTGATGAGGATGACAAATACTAAACAGCATTTGTCACCCCTTTTGGACATTATAAATGGAATGTAATGTCATTCGAACTAAAAAAGGCACCCAATATATTCCAAAACATCATGGATGAAATATTCAATCAATATAGTCACTTTTCAATAGTATACATAGATGATGTTCCCATTTATTCTAAATCAATTGATGAACATTGGAAACATTTAAATATGTTTGTCAGAATAAATAAGTCAAATGGGTTAGTTGTCTCAGCGTTAAAAATAAAATTGTTTCATACCAACATCAGATTCTTAGGATACAACATCCACCAGTCGACTATCTAACCAACAGATAGAGTCATCCCATTTGTAGACAAATTCCTAGACGAGATTACTGACAAAACCCAACTTCAATGATTTCTAGGATCATTAAACTATGTCGCATAATTTTATCCAAATCTTAGAGAACAATGCAAAACTCTATTTGACAGGCTCAAGACTAACCCTCCAACTTGGTCTCCTACACATACATCTATAGTCAAACAAATCAAGTCACATGTCAAGACATTGCCCTGTCTTGGTATTTTTACAGTCAATTAATTCAAAATTGTTGAAACTGATGCCTCTAAAATTGGTTATGGAGGTATCCTCAAAACAGTCAACTTGTTCCAGTTCTCCTGAACAAATTTTTTGTTTCTATTAAAGAGTATGGAATTTAGCTCAACGTAATTATAGTACTATCAAAAAAGAAATACTATCTATAGTACTATGCATTAAGAAGTTTCAAGACGATTTATTGAATAAATGTTTTTAGTAAAAGTCGATTGCAAAAGTTCAAAGCATGTTTTACAGAAAGATGTTGGCATCAAAATAGATTTTTGCACGATATTAAGTATTTTTTATTTTGAAATCGAGTATTTAAGAGACAGTCAAAATTACATTGTTGATTTCCTAACAATAGAGTTTTTGCACCCAAAAAAATATCAAGATGAAAACCTAATTAGAGAAGGCTTCTTGCCTCTCTCAACCCAGTAAAAAAGGAATCAGTCAAATAAAAGGCAAGCCTTGTACCTTTCCACCAAACATCTATTACCAACCAGAAAAGTTATACAAAACCCTTGGGTTTTACAAGAGTATACTCTTTGAAACCGAGTCAATAACCATTAAACTCATCGCTAGTCACACAGATGAAAACAACATCCTTATAATTTACACATTGGAAAAATCATGACAAAAAAGGAATGGGGAATCCCCATTTACAAACACAAGTCCCTTCATACTCAATCACCAAATATTTAGTACAATTACCAATGTTCTAAAAATAGCCCTAGGCAGTGGCTTGCACCATAATTAATCCATAATCGAGAGAGATAACGTGAAAAAAATTAGGCGGACAACTGGGCGGCTTAGGCGGGCATTCAGAGGCCTAGGCGGGCCCTGAGCGGTAAGTGTAACTCAGACTTCCTCTCAACTCAGTTCCTCTCTCTGCGACAGAAAGAATTGAGAACAAATCAAAGAGCTTGATCACTAAATGTGGAAACTGAAAAGCCTTGGAGAACAAATCAAAGAACCCATCTAGAAATAAGAGTTTGGAAGAAAGAAATTCATTACATAAGAGATGCAGCGGGTCATGGCGCTCTTTTGCTCGCCAAATCGATATGAACCTTTTTTTTGAAACTCGAAGTCTAAACCCTCGCCAACTTTATTGTCTATAGTTAGATTAATTTGGAAATAAGCACTAACAAATTTATGTTATATAATAATAGTAAAGGGAAATATATAATAAATATAATATAATTTCTTAATTTTATCTTTATTTAAATTACTTGGTAATGTTTTATTTCCATTCTTTTCCCTATTCAAATCACCCTAGTCTGTTTAGACCCCACCTAGGTGCCTAGGCGCTAGACCCTAACCCGCCGCCCGACTAGTGCCTAGCGTCTTATAGAACCATGACAATTACTATGATTACAACAATGCATAGACCAACATTTTCTTCTATCAGAAAGAGGATTTCAATAACTCTTGGTTTATCAATTTCGACAAGAAATTTCAACCAATATTTCCAGCTTGGTTCTCCAAGTTGTGGTCAGTTTCAGTTCATGGCCCAACAGCCAGTCTTATACCAGACTCACTCATGCACAGAGTCCTCCATTTTTAGTCAAGATTTGACAGAAGTTAGTTCACCAGGAAAATACCTCTTCTTTAAATTTTCATGGCCAAATATAAAGTTCTATGGATTTTAAAATGGGGGAATTAAGCAGTCAATGAAGAAGTTCATAGAGTCAGATCAGTCAAATGGTAGGACAAATTCAACCAACAAAGAATCATCGACCAGGTTCTTAGTGAATTTCCCATTAATCCATAACTAGTCGTTACAACACAGTTATTATCAGACATCTCCTCATCTTCTTCACTAAAGGGAAAATTAAAATTCTCCAAGTCATCAACATCAAAGAACAAAGTTGTAGAAATTGAAGTCCTTCGATAGAAACTTCTCACCCAAGCAGCACAATTACAATCACAGACAGCTCAATTACAGTTACAATTAAACCGGCCCAACCAGTCTAATGAAGACAAAGACAAAACTTATTCCGAATCTTCAGATGCATCATCACAACAACTAGTAAAGCCAAACAATCAAAACACCAAATGGGCCGACTACCAAGATGCCTAGGACTTATTTGCATGATCCAACCTGTGTAAGCATTTAGAAATTCAGAGAGCATGTGATCACAACAAGAAGCATGTTTTCATTAGTCAAAAGCACCAAAAGAAAATAGTAGAGGCAATCAAGCCGACAATTTAGTATTCATGAAAAGTAAAAACAGTTTACTATTTAGCAACAGTAAAGGCATCAATGATTCATCCATCGAAACAAGAATCCAACTCACAAAGCAACAATAATTCACATCCAGCTCACAAAGTGTTACAACCCGTTCATTAAAATATTATATTTTATTCTCGAAACATGTGAAATGACTATTTTGCCCCTGAATGGGTGTCTTAATTAATTTATTGAGCCTCGACTCGAGAATTCAATCCTTGTACTTTCTTAAGTCTCATGAATTTAATTTAGCACGTTATTATAACGTCAATAATCGAATTTTAAATCAGAATTTGAGGGTATAATGTAATTTTCACAATTTTTACAATTATGGAGGGTAACTGGGTAATTTCATTTAAGTTATGAATGTTGTTAAACTCACCCCATTGTCTTATTTTTCCACCAACCTTATTATCCCACCACCATAAAAAATTTAAAAATTTAAATCTTATTTTCTCACACACTATTATTCCTAAAATAACCTTTATACCACCACACCTCCAATGTTCTGTTTCCACCACTAGTCCCTTCCCCTGAACTAACTTTACACCAAAATCAAGATTGCAAATTTTTAACAGTGCAAACTAAACAAACCCAAAAATTTATCTAGTGAAAATTTACAACCTTGAAAGCCATTGTCATTGGTTTTGTTGGAGAGTTGCAGAGAGCAGGAGATCTGCTTCCTCAATTCAACTAATTTTGTTTGAATTGAAAGAATTAAAAAGTAAAAGTAAAAAAATTCTAAAGCTGAGATTTGATTCAAATGAGCTGGAAGCTATAAAATTAAAGATGCAATTCAAAATTGCATTAAAACGTCGAAAAGTTAAAAATTTATTGGAAAACACCACAAATTGATTAACATATTTGGACCACAAATTGATTAACATATTTGGAATTGGAGCCCTAGAAATCATATAGAAACAAACAATGAGAAATGCTGGCTGCCGGCAGATTCTTGAACTTCTTCTGCCGCCGGAAAAACTGGATCTTTCTCTCGGATGGAGAGAGATGAAATGGAAGAGAGAAGAACGGGGAGGAGAGACGGTGGTGGAGAGAAATGGGTAGGGATTTAAAAGTTTTTTTCTACAAGGATAAACATGTCATTAACATTTTCATTAAAATGTTGATAAAAAAATAAGCTTAGTAGCACTCTAAATTATTTTAAGTGGGATATACCCACGTCCGGTTCTCTCTCTTCCCTCATTTTCAGACTCTCTCACTCTCTAAACCCTTTTTCTCTCTCGAACTCACTCTCTCTCTCTCTCTCTATCTCTCTCTCTCTCTCTCTCTCTCTCTCTCTCTCTCTCTCTTTCTTTCTCTCTCTCTCTCTTTCTCTTGTTTCTGGGATATTTGGATGAGGTTTTTAAGCTATGTGTTCAAGTCTAACCCCTGCATGCACCCTCATCTCTATTTCCAGTTTCCGGCAATAGAAGGAGGACTAACGCCGGCGAATTCGAGCCACGGTTCACCACCAATCCTGCTGCACATGGTCTGGGTAAGTTCTCAGTTATGTTTGTGGGATTTTTCTTTAATTTAATGTTGTGATTTACCTATGTTTTGATGCATGCAAACTCTCTGTCACTTTCTGCAGTTTCGGCGAGTTTTTCTGAACAAAAACTGTTGAATCCGAGGTGGATTCAACCTCTCCTCCTAAACCAGTTCTAGGTGAGTCTCTTTATCTTTGGGATCAATTTGGGACTAAAAATCAGTGAATTTGGAGCTCGGGGAACCCATGATCATCTCTGTGTTTTTCTGCAGATTTCAGCATTGGCACCGACTGACGGTCAACGGCAGTCGCCGTAGTTTTGAAAGCGGTAGCGACGACGCCGTTAACTTTAACAGCATATCCTTCCTCTGCATGTATATCGCGTTACATTTAGTTAAATCGCACCGGCGAGTGTGACGTGGCGACCGCGAGTATGACGGCACGTGTTTCCCGGCACGTGACACCACAGTGACGGCGCGTGCAGGACCCGTGACCTTCCCCTAGGTTTTTTGGTGTTCTGATCACGTGGTGTCCTCCGTATGTTGCAAATTCATAACCGAAATGGTAGTTTTGGACGAATTTCGATAAAATGTCAATTAAAGCTTAACTTAGCTTATTATGATTACAACGGACTCATTAGAGGATCAAAAGGATTTAGGCAAGGAGCCTATTGACGAGTGACGCTCTGCTTACCTATAAGTGAACCCTCTCGAAAAATAAAACAACAAGCAATGAGACTTTCGCAACCCACAATTATCACAAAAATCCTTATTTGAAACTAAAAAAAGTGGACCCTAACAAATGCCTAGAAGCTAAAACAACAAGTACTTGACGAGACGGATGCCTAAGACAGCGATGCCATAAAAAGGCAACGCAAAAGTGTTCTTTGAAGCAGAAGTCTTAGAAGCACGACCAAGTTTAATTGGATATAGTCCATCCTCACATGGCCTCTGAAAAAGAACAACTCCCGTTTTTAAATCACGAATAACAAATTCCTAAGTGAAAAATGTCAAACTACCAAAATTATCCCGAGTAAACTTAGCAACAGACAACAAATTTTTACGAATGGCAAGAATGTGTAAAACATTAGACAGACGAAAAATAAAAGACTGAGATGCAAAGGACAAATTACCAGTGTGCTCAATAGGGAGAGTTTCACCATTACCAACCACACCTAGTGGTACCAGTCAGAGAATGAGCATCATTAATCATGTGATGGGTTGCACTTGTGTCCGGAAGCCAAGACGCATCAGAACATTGAGCAAGGTGCTTACCAGCAAATGCACGGGATAACTCATCGTTAGGATGAAGGGTCTGCGGGCATTGTGCAGCCAGATGGCCTTGTTGACGGTAAATCTAGCAAGGACCACGAGAATTTGGTGATGACCCAAGAAGTCTAGGAGCTGCAAAAATACCTCAATGAGGGGCCCTATTATTGTTGTTGTTATTGGGGCCATACCCTTGATTTGGTGCATTGTGACCACCAAAGTTGCCATGATTTCCACGTGGAGCAACAGCTCCACCACTATAATTACCATACTGCCAAGGACAGAGCTAGAAAATTTTTTGATTGGGGGCGTCTTAAAACAACCAAGTAAAATAATGGGTTTTAGGTTATTGAGGATCAAATACAGTAAAAAATCTCTAAATTGAAAGGTTAAATTGTAATGCCACAAACAAATGAATGAAGTAAATTCATATAAAATACTTTGGAGTAAAATTTTTGTATTAAATTATGATACTTCATCATTTGAATTCAATGTATTTATGTCACAGCCCGTCCCGAAATTTTTTTATCGGGAGCGTGAAATTACGAAAATACCCTTGACGGGTATTAAGGTCCGTGTTTGACATATGTATATATTTTATGGACTAATTATCATCCCTAAACTTTTGGAGAAAATTGAGTTGTAAATTTGTGTGGTTAGGGATTGAAGTGGGATTGTTTTGGTTGGACCACACCCTCACACACGGACTCACCTTTCCTTCACCCTATTCCCCGTGTCTCTCTCTCTCTCCTCCCTCACGACTTTCTCACTCTCTCTCACCCTCGATCGTACAGACAACACCAAAATCCTCCAAAACTTCGTGGATCGAAGCAAATAAGGTATGATTCTTCACCCTCTTGATGTTCTGAGTTGATTGGTACTAGTTTTAGGAAGTGAAACCCTCAGAATCGTCGTGAAACCCTAACCCCGAAAATGTGCACTGTTCATGCACACGTGAAATCTTGCATTTCAAGGAATTTCAAGCTCACAGTGAGCTTAAGGACATCCTCACGAGCTTCGGGGTACTTCGTTGGTGATATTTGGACGTCGGAGGACCGAGAACGGAGGTTCTCAAAAATTTATGAACTATCGTGCTTCCCCAGGTAAAATTTAGTGAATTTTAGACCTTCAAACTAGTCCATCGTGATTCTACATGTTGAGGGCTTCAAATTGATATAAAATTCAAAGAAATCAGTTGAGAAACGAAGGAGAACAAGCATTTTTAAAACCCGCCAGAATCCGGCCACCGGAAAAAACCAGTCCGGCGACTGGCTGAGGAAGATGATGCGCGTGGGGACGCGTAGGCCTGTGCCACCCATGACGCGTGAGGGCGCGTGGCAAGCCTAAAAATTTTTCTAAAAATTCCTCGACTTCCGTGACGTCGAGTAGGTCGATGTGGTATATTCATATACCCAAATTGAGCATCGTATGAGAAGTTATTTCGAATTGTTGGTTATGTGTTTAAATTAACGTTTTTATAGTTGTTTCGCATATAGGTGACACCTATCCCGAGGACGAGCGCATCCAGGGACGTCACGGGGGTTACGACCCATCGACTTATCAGTGAGTGGGCAGTTTTGTTTTCGTATTACCTATATACTACTGTTTTTCCCAAAAAATGCAATTATATGAAAATATGTTTTAAAATGCCATGCATGCAATCGATGAGATATTTGAATTGATAATTGATGCATATATATGTGAATTGACGCTGTTGACGCACAGGTGAGTTTTTACATTATTCATACGATTTATTTTATGTGAATTGCATTGGAAGCTCATAACCTGCACCCTAGGTGTTAGTGTTTATAATATTCACTACACCGCACGCTCGCCTTGGATCCAAGTAGGTGGATGTCGTACAGACTACTAGAGGTGGTTCCGACATGCCAGTCGTACAGACCATTAGAGGGGTTCCGACTGGTAGGTGACCTTAGATTATGTGCACAGATGATTGATGAGAGAAGCACTAGAGCGTATTATTTCACCATCTTAGTCGTACAGACTACTATAGGTAGTTCCGACTTATGTGCAGTGTAGTGCCGTACAGGTCACAGTTAGTGACTCTGGCAGGGCCGTACAGGTCACAGTTGGTGACTCCGGCTGGATGGGATAGTGAGCTATAGAATCAGCCGTACAGGACCACTGTAGGGTCTCCGGTTGATTTATTATTTCACCTAAGTTATATTGATGCATTCATATTATATTTTGGCATGGCATGGCATATTCTTTCTGAGATGTTATGTTGATAGATGGTGAGCGGAGTTTTGATGATATATGTATATATACGTTTATATACTATTTTTTTTGGAAAGTATACAGGTTTTACGGTGAAGGGTTAGAAACGTTTTAAATGAAATGCTTTTGGAAAATCTTTGGTTTTACTGACCCACTCATCTTTGTTTTACGCCCCTCCAGGTTCTAGTTAGCAGTTGGTGGCTCACGAGGTCTTTTTTTGCATTCTGACAGACGTTCTGCATGTAGGACTCACCTGCGGGTGTTGTACTTTAATTATGGTCCTACTTGACTGCACTTATACCTACGCTCTGAATTCATGTGTTTTACTTTATAACTCTCTCTTGTATGCTAGTAGGTTATTCTGCTAGTGGTTGGTTTAAATTCCTTCATATTTCTGTTATATCTTGCTTTCGTGTCGCACTTTTGGCTACGTCACGCTCACGTGACGGCCAGCACGCCTTGATTCTAGGATCGGGGTGTGTCAATTTGGTATCAGAGCCTAGGTTGCAGTCCTGTATAATTATTAATGCTCTAATGATCTTTTGATGTTTTTTGTCAGAATTATGCTGCCTCGTAGGGAACGTAGGGAATCCCGCCGTACTCCTGAACCTAATTTCCCTGATATCACTCAGTTAGGGGAAGCAATGGCCCAGGCTCTTCAGAATACAATTCGTCCTCCTCCCCCTCCTCAGATGACGCCCCTAGAGACTATGTACAATTTGAAATTGGATCGTTTTATGGGTAATGAAGGTCATGAGGGGGCAGAGAAATGGCTAGACCATATTGAGAAGACGTTTCAGGTGATGGAAAGTC
Source organism: Malus domestica (assembly GCF_042453785.1). Lineage (NCBI taxonomy): Eukaryota > Viridiplantae > Streptophyta > Magnoliopsida > Rosales > Rosaceae > Malus > Malus domestica. The sequence continues at coordinate 27,771,606 of NC_091673.1, forward strand.
AGGGGAACTTTCCTGCTAATAGGTGGGTTGAGACCACTACCTGGTTTTTGGGCTGAGAGCCAGTAGCTTGGTGGGAAAATCAGACTAGGTTTATGTCACCTGAGACGGCTGCTGACTGGAAAGTATTCAAAGAGAACTTTATGAAGAGATTTGTCCCTCCAGAATACATCGATCGTAAAAAGCAAGAGTTTACTCGATTGAAACAAAGGAATATGTCAGCACATGAGTACTACAGAAAGTTTACTGATTTGTCTCGTTATGACCCTGATACAGCTGGTAATCAGGTAAAGATGCTTCGACGTTTCAAGTTGGGAACTAAGAGAAAATGGCGGACTTTTGCCAGTGCACTTCCCTGCGCCGATTATCATGAGTTTTTCGAGATTTTGGTTAGGATGGAGGACTCCGATAATCTTCCCAGTGACAGTGAGGATGACGAGGACAAGAATGATGGTCAGAAGAAGGATGATAAAGGTAAGGGTATCTCCATTCCAGGACCTCGTAAGACACAGAATTTTAAGAAGAGTGGAGCGAGTTCGAGTTCTTCTAGTGGAGGATATAGTATTACTGGCCCGAGGAGAGGTGGTGGAAGATTTTCTGGTGGACCCAGATTTCAGAGGCAGAGGGATTCCGGTGGTGCTGGTGGTTCTGGTGCTCCGTGGTGTCGCCGTTGTAATTTTCGTCATCATGGTGAGTGCAAGAGAGGTGGTGGTGCTTGTTATGCTTGTTATGCTTGTGGACAAATGGGACATCGGGCTTCTCACTGTCCCCAGGGTCAGCAGAGACCTCAGCAGACCACTATGCCACCTCCAGCGCCGATTCAGCAGAGCTTTGGACCAGGCAGTTATGGCCAGTCGGGTCGTGGTGGTGCTTACCACTACTAGGGGGATGCTGCTCCTTATGCTTCCGGACCTTATCAGTATCCCCATGAGCCTTATTCTCAGACGGGGTATTCCCAGGACCTTGGGGGTTATTCTTCTTATTCTTCCATGCCAGCTGATGGATCTCAGTGGCATCAGGGAGGCCAGCCCCGTCAGGGAGAAGTTGCTGCTGGTGGTGCAGGATCATCTAGGCAGCCTAGTCAGTCAGGCCAGGGACGTACTTCTCAGGGGCGAGGTAATCAAGGCATCAGAAGTCGTGATGGACGACAGCAAGCTTAGGGGCGTGTTAATCACATCTCACTGCAAGATGCTCAGAACCATCCAGATTTGATCATGGGTACGTTAAATGTTCTTGGTCACTTTGCTAGAGTTTTGATTGATTGTGGTGCTACGCATTCTGTGATTTCTCATACGTTTGCTCAAATGACTCAACCCCACCCTTCACCTCTAGGATTTGATTTAGAGTTTGCCATGCCTAGAGGAGATAAGTGTTATGTTGATAGTGTGTATCTTGGGTGTCCAGTGTTGGTAGAGGGCGTAGTTATGCCAGCTGATCTTATTCCATTAGATATTGTGGATTTTGATGTGATTCTCGGAGCAGATTGGTTGCATTATAATCGTGCCCATATTGATTGTTATGGGAAATCAGTTACTTTTTATCGCCCTGGACTACCCGAGGTTACTTTTGTGGGCCAAAGAAGTGGGGTGAGACATGGTGTTATTTCTGCCATAAGAGCAAGGAAGTTATTATCGAAGGGTTGCCAAGGATATTTAGCACATATGGTGTTAAATGATGTTGTTCCTAGCAGTGTGGAAGAAGTTGGTGTGGTCAGGCATTATCCTGATGTATTTCCTGATGATTTGCCGGGGTTGCCTCCAGATAGAGATGTGGAATTCTCTATCGAATTGCTTCCAGTTACAGACCCTATATCTCTAACTCCTTATAGAATGGCTCCAGCTGAGTTGAGAGAATTGAAAATTCAGTTACAAGAACTACTTGATAAAGGTTTCATTCAACCTAGTTCGTCACCTTGGGGAGCTCCAGTATTATTTGTGAGAAAGAAAGATGGAACTCTGAGATTATGCATTGATTATAGGCAATTGAACCGGGTAACAATTAAAAACCGTTATCCATTGCCTCGCATCGATGATTTGTTTGATCAGCTGAAATGTGCGTGTGTATTTTCTAAGATTGATTTGAGATCTGGTTATTATCAGTTGAAGATTAAAGATGAAGATGTACCTAAGACGGCTTTCAGAACCCGTTACGGACATTATGAATTTCTGGTTATGCCATTTGGGTTGACTAATGCGCCTGCAGCTTTCATGAGGCTAATGAACGAGGTATTCCAGCAATATCTTGATAAATTTGTTATTGTTTTTATTGATGATATTCTGGTATACTCTAAATCTAAAGCAGATCATATCCGACATCTTAACTTGGTATTAAAGAAATTGAGGGAACATCAGTTGTATGCCAAGTTCAGTAAATGTCAGTTTTGGTTGACTAAAGTGGCATTTTTGGGGCATGTTGTATCAGCACAAGGAATTCAAGTAGATCCTCAAAAGATAGTAGCAGTGGAGAATTGGGAACAACATCGAACCGTCACTTAGGTACGAAGTTTTCTTGGTTTGGCAGGTTATTATCGACGGTTTGTTCAGGACTTTTCTATGATTGCTTTGCCGTTAACGAAGTTGACCAGGAAGGATGTTAAATTCGAGTGGGATGAGAATTGTGAACGGAGTTTCCAGCAATTGAAATATTGCCTCACTTATGCTCCAGTATTGGTACTCCTTGATGATAGCAGTAATTTTGAGATTTACAGTGATTGCCTATGCTTCTCGACAGTTGAAAAATCATGAAAGGAATTATCCTACTCACGATCTTGAATTGGCAGCCATTGTCTTTGCTTTGAAGATTTGGAGGCATTATTTATATGGTGAGAAGTGTAAGATCTTCACAGATCACAAGAGTCTCCAGTATCTATTTACTCAACATGATCTTAATCTTCGTCAGCGAAGGTGGATGGAATTGCTGAGTGATTATGATTGCACTATTAAGTATCATCTGGGTCGTGCTAATGTGGTAGCTGATGCACTGAGTAGGAAACCTCAAGGTCGACTCAATGCTTTATATGCTTGTCGTGTTCCCCTTCTTGCAGAACTAAGGGCAACGGGAGAAAGTTGGAGTTGGAAGATCGAAGCGGAGCTTTTCTTGCTAGTTTTCAAGTCAGGCCAGTTTTGGTTGATCATATACTCGAAGCTCAGATGGTGGATGAGGAAATTCAAGAAATGGTTCAATTAAGAAATGAAGGGAAAAAGAAAGACCTTAGGATTCGAGAATCAGATGGCATGCTTATGCAGGAGAACAAAATGTATGTACCGAATAATGAGGAATTAAAAAAGGAAATTTTGGATGAAGCGCATTGTTCAGCTTATACAATGCACCCAGGAGGAACTAAGATGTATCATACCATTCGACCATTTTATTATTGGCCGGGTATGAAAAGGGAAATTGTAGATTATGTAAGTAGATGTATTATTTGCCAGCAAGTCAAAGCAGAAAGAAAAAAGCCTTTTGGGCGAATGCAGCCACTTCCCGTTCCCCAGTGGAAATGGGAAAATATAACTATGGATTTCGTATATAAGCTTCCTCGTACACGAAATGGATTCGATGGTGTTTGGGTGATTGTGGATCGACTTACCAAGTCAGCGCACTTCATTCCAGTGAGGGAAAAGTATCCTCTAAATAAATTGGCTAAGTTGTTTATCACGAAGATTGTGAAGTATCATGGAGTTCCAATAAATATTATTTCTGATCGAGACCCAAGATTTACTTCTAAATTTTGGGTAGCTTTTCAGGAAGCTCTTGGTACGAATTTGCTTTACAGCACTGCTTATCATCCTCAAACTGATGGGCAATCAGAAAGGGCTATTCAGACGTTGGAGGATATGTTGAGATCTTCAGTGTTACGGTTTGGTGATTCCTGGCATGATCGCCTAGACTTGATGGAATTTGCCTACAATAATAGTTTCCATTCGAGCATTGGGATGTCACCATTTGAGGCACTTTATGGTAGGGCGTGTCGTACGCCATTGTGTTGCTCTGAGGTTGGTGAAAGAGTGTTAGAAGGCCCAGAGATTGTGAATGAGACTACTCAAAATATTCAGGTGATTAAGTCCAACCTGAAAGTAGCCCAGGATCGACATAAGAGTTTAGCGGATCGACATGCTACTGATCGAGTGTATGATGTGGGTGATTGGGTATTTTTTGAAATTGTCACCTTGGAGAGGTGTGGTACGATTTGGGAAAAGAGGAAAGTTAAGTCCTAGGTACATAGGACCCTATGAGATCATTGAAAGGATTGGTGAAGTTGCCTACAGGTTGGAGTTACCTCCGGAGTTATCTAAGGTTCATAATGTGTTTCATGTCTCTATGCTTCGACATTATATTTCTGATCCTTCACATGTAATCCCTCCTCAACCGCTAGAGATTAATCCGGATTTGACGTATGATGAGGATCCAATCACTATCTTGGATTGGAAAGATAAGGTTCTAAGGAATAAGACGGTGAGCTTGGTAAAGGTGTTGTGGAGGAATCATTCTGTAGAAGAAGCAACCTGGGAGACAAAAGATCGAATGAGAGAGATGTACCCAAGGTTATTCTATGGATATTAAGCGGTTTATTTGGTTGTGGGAATTTCGGGGACAAAATTCTATAAGGAAGGGAGATTGTCACAGCCCGTCCCGAAATTTTTTTATCGGGAGTGCGAAATGACGAAAATACCCTTGACGGGTATTAAGGTACGTGTTTGACATATGTATATATTTTATGGACTAATTATCATCCCTAAACTTTTGGAGAAAATTGAGTTGTAAATTTGTGTGGTTAGGGATTGAAGTGAGATTGTTTTGGTTGGAACACACCCTCACACACGGACTCACCTGTCCTTCCCCCTCTTCCCCGTGTCTCTCTCTCTCCTCCCTCACGTCTTTCTCACTCTCTCTCACCCTCGATCGTACGGACAACACCAAAACCCTCCAAAACTTCGTGGATCGAAGCAAATAAGGTATGATTCTTCACCCTCTTGATGTTCTAAGTTGATTGATACTAATTTTAGGAAGTGAAACCCTCGGAATCGTTGTGAAACCCTAACCCTGAAAATGTGCACTGTTCATGCACATGTGAAATCTTGCATTTCAGGGAATTTCAAGCTCACAGTGAGCTTAAGGACATCCTCACGAGCTTCGGGGTACTTCGTTGGTGATATTTGGACGTCGGAGGACCGAGAACGAAGGTTCTCAAAAATTTATGAACTATCGTGCTTCCCCAGGTAAAATTTAGTGAATTTTAGACCTTCAAACTAGTCCATCGTGATTCTACATGTTGAGGGCTTCAAATTGATATAAAATTCAAAGAAATCGGTTGAGAAACGAAGGAGAACAAGCATTTTTAAAACTCGCCAGAATTCGGCCACCGGAAAAAAACCAGTCCGGCGACTGGCTGAGGAAGATGATGCGCGAGGGGGCGCGTAGGCCCGTGCCACCCACGGCGCGTGAGGGCGTGTGGCAAGCCTAAAAATTTTCCTAAAAATTCCTCGACGTCCGTGACGTCGAGTAGGTCGATGTGGTATATTCATATACCCAAATTGAGCATCGTATGAGAAGTTATTTCGAATTGTTGGTTATGTGTTTAAATTAACGTTTTTATAGTTGTTTCGCATATAGGTGACACCTATCCCAAGGACGAGCGCATCCAGGGACGTCACGGGGGTTACGACCTATCGACTTATTAGTGAGTGGGCAGTTTTGTTTTCGTATTACCTATATACTACTGTTTTTCCCAGAAAATGCAATTATATGAAAATATGTTTTAAAATGCCATGCATGCAATCGATGAGATATTTGAATTGATAATTGATGCATATATATGTGAATTGACGCTGTTGACGCACAAGTGAGTTTTTACATTATTCATTCGATTTATTTTATGTGAATTGCATTGGAAGCTCATAACCTGCACCCTAGGTGTTAGTGCTTATATTGTTTACCACACCGCACGCTCGCCTTGGATCCAAGTAGGTGGATGTCGTATAGACCACTAGAGGTGGTTCCGACATGCCATTCGTACAGACCATTAGAGGGGTTCCGACTGGTAGGTGACCTTAGATTATGTGCACAGATGATTGATGAGAGAAGCACTAGAGCGTATTATTTCACCATCTTAGTCGTACAGACTACTATAGGTAGTCTGACTTATGTGCAGTGTAGTGCCGTACAGGTCACAGTTGGTGACTCCGGCAGGGCCGTACAGGTCACAGTTGGTGACTCTGGCTGGATGGGATAGTGAGCTATAGAATCAGCCGTACAGGACCACTGTAGGGTCTCCGGTTGATTTATTATTTCACCTAAGTTATATTGATGCATTCATATTATATTTTGGCATGGCATGGCATATTCTTTCTGAGATGTTATGTTGATAGATGGTGAGCGGAGTTTTGATGATATATGTATATATACGTTTATATACTATTTTTTTTGGAAAGTATACAGGTTTTACGGTGAAGGGTTAGAAACGTTTTAAATGAAATGCTTTTGGAAAATCTTTGGTTTTACTGACCCACTCATCTTTGTTTTACGCCCCTCCAGGTTCTAGTTAGCAGTTGGTGGCTCACGAGGTCTTTTTTGGCATTCTGACAGACGTTCTGCATGTAGGACTCACCTGCGGGTGTTGTACTTTAATTATGGTCCTACTTGACTGCACTTATACCTACGCTCTGAATTTGTGTGTTTTACTTTATAACTCTCTCTTATATGCTAGTAGGTTATTCTGCTAGTGGTTGGTTTAAATTCCTTCATATTTCTATTATATCTTGCTTCTGTGTCGCACTTTTGGCTACGTCACGCTCACGTGACGGCCAGCACGCCTTGATTCTAGGATCGGGGTGTGTCAATTTATGAAACCCCTAGTTCAATTGAGTTTGATTTAGGTTAGAAAACGTGGAATATTTGGAACCAAAATCATAATTTTAATTGTTGTTTTAATTGTCATGACATTTTTGCTTTTCTCACCCAAAAATTTGAGTGGGCCGAATGCCCTCCCTGGGCCTTATGTAGCTTCGTCCATGCATACAGCTGCTGGTGGTATCCCTCATTGGCACGATTTCCGGACATACTACCATCATTGTTGTGCATAGAGTAAAAGGCTTGAGGTGTATTGAATTTTATACCGGAAAAACCATGTTTATTGATTGATAAAAATACCAAATACAAAGAGGCCTTTATATAGAGAAAGACTAAAGCAAACCCTAGACTAAAACCCTAAAACAAATCCTAGACAACAACAAATACTGAATGGGCAAGTAACTAATCCTTGGCCCGCAAGATAACTAATAACAATCTAAACTCCAACACCCCCCGTCAAACTCATGGCGGAACACAAACATGAGTTTGCCAAAGTAGATGTGGATGCAAGACTCCAAATTCCAGTTCTCATGCCCCGATCCCAACATACGTCGAGAATCAACACGTAACAAGGAAAATAACATTCGTTGAATACAGTATAAGTTATGGAATGAAATACTTTAACTGATAAACCAAAATAATGTGACGGTGGCTAAGTTCTCCACAAAATATTTACAAATATGTACATCCCAAAAAGAAACATAATATTTGCTTTACAAAGAACAAGTTTGAGGTGCTCAAAAGAAAGTCCCAAAGATAAAGTACAAGATAGGATATAGGGGTAACCTAGCACTCCAAATCTCTGATAATTGTACCGCTACCCTACCTATGAACCTCTCGAAGCTACTCAGACTTGTTACCTGTAAGATCAGTGCCTACACGATCGAAATGGTGCACTGGACAAACAACAACCCGGATAAGCTACGAAGCTTGTGTGAGCGACAAATAATACAAAGTATATGATACTAATAATAAAACCAGCCATCATTCACAATTTATAAATCTTGAATATAAATCATTCATAACAAATCGCTACCAAACCTTGCAAACTCCGAAGGAGTCACACATACATCCAAAGAGTTTTCTAAATTAAAACTCAGAGTTCTCAAAGCCACATTCATAGATACATTCAAAACTAGAGTTAGAGAGACGTCGTTCGGCTGAAGCCTACGCAAGTAACCAAATAGGAAGTGGCCTTCCAAAGCGGATCAACCAAGCAGACCTACCCCTGAGAAAGTAACCAAGTAGGTAGTGACCCCCTAATGCGGATTAACCAAGCAGAGTCCCCCTGAGAAAATAACCAAATAGGTAGTGACCCCCCAATGCAGATTAACCAAGTAAAGTCACTCCTACAACTATTGGAAAGTGATCACCCAATGTGGATTAACCAAGCATGATCACCTTTAAATGTGTATGGCCATACCTAGGATATAAGGATCGCCCAACGCGGATTAACCAAGCGCAATCCACAAATAGTATGGTCCCTTAACGCGGATTAACCAAGCAGGACCATCCAGTACCATTGCTACGTGGTGCAGACTTAGTGTCACCTAACCCCATTACACTAGGGTAATGGTCCTTTACAATCCATCATTTTATCAAACCATCAAATATATATTCCAAAACACAATCCATCATTTTTATCAACCATCAAATATATATTCCAAACACAATCCATCAACAGTTCAAATATCCAAGTCACCTAATGTTTCATAAGTAGATCGACGACAACTTAATAGCAACAATTATTTAGCATCAGAACTATTTTAAGAATCCATGGTGTAACCACACAGTTTATTAGAACAAAATATTTCAAAGTAATAACCATATCACATAGATTAGAATCACTCACCTGAGATCCACACTAACGCACTTAAACATGGAATTCAAGGCGTCAAGCTCTATCACCTCCTAAAACAAAGCACAAATCCACATTTAGGTTTCTCTCGATAAATTCATATACCCAAAACTCTCATAAGTCTCCCACAACGACATTTAATGGAGGAATCAAACCGTCGTTCTAAGGTAGGGTCCATGATCTTAAGTCACTTGCTCCGTAAGATCCAATCACTAGATTTTCACTAGTAAGTCCCTAAGGTCCTTAAACAATATCTACCATAGTATACTAAAATCTTGTGTCAATTCAATGGTAAGATCGTCAATCGTTAGAATAATCAAGTGGCTGACCTTATCGATAAAATACTCAATCAACAACATTTTCATAAATCGAATGTCACACACCGGAAAATTTGACTTTCTCCAAAAATTCTCAAATTTTACAGGAATAAAGATTTCAACAAGTAGAGTAAACTTTATACCTGTGGTCGAGTCCAATTTGGCCGAGAAGGCCCTGAAATTGGCTCGCACCCAACGAACCCTAAGGTTGGTGTTCTTCAATTCGGCTTCCTTGGTGTTCCAACGCCCCAACCACGAGTTGGGTCTTGTTCCTGGGTCCAAGGGAAGTTGATTAAGGGTGATGGTTAATGGTGATACTCTGCGAAACGACAATTCGTCGTCGAGAATCCCCGGGGTTCTCCTATGGAGTTCCACCCAAATTTGGCCTTAAACCCTTGATTTTTGGTGGAGATGAAAGATGGAAGGTGGTGGAAGATGTGGTAGGTGTAGGATGGTTGAAGATTACCTGAAAATATGGTGGAAGATGGCTGAGTTTGGACCGGCTGAAGATATGGTGTTGTGGTGCACAGTTAGCCGAATGGAAGAAAAGAAAATCCCACTTCTTCTTTTCTTTTTTCTTCTCTTCCTTCCCTTTCTAATTTTTGCCCAATTCCCTTATAATAGCCGGCCCTTTAATCCCAAAAGTGTTTGGGCCTTTTCCCCCAAGTGGAAATTAAAATAATTCCCACAATCTATAGTTTCACAACTTCAAACGTCCATAACTATACCGTTATAATTCGGACTCGCAAACGGCTTTCACCTATGCTTTCGTGGGTTCAAGATCTATTTAAAAATACTAGTTGCAACTTCAAATTGTCAACGAAAGATAAAGATTGATTATGAAATTTTGTAACTCGATAACTAATCAATTACTAAACTTAAAATTAATGGAATTAAAATTAACTAATAAAGATAACGTAAGCGCAAAATACGAATTTAAAATACGAGATACGTAATAAATGGTGAAATTCCAGGGATGGGATTTCACACCAGTGCTAATGCCAATGGAGATATCGATGCCGATACCGATGCCGACTTTAAGCTACCATGTCCAATCATCTTTCCTAGATTCAGATTCTGAATCAGTTGCAATATGCAAAACAGAAGCTGCTCCTGCTCCAAGTGGTGACTTCTGTGGAAATTCATGTTGCTGAGATCTCTTAGGACAGTGGGATTTCCAATGCCCTTTCCCTTTACAATAAGAACACTCATTTATAGCAACCCCAGTTCTAATACGAGATCTTGCCGCAGCCAATGCTGTAATGTTTGACAAAGATGAAGAGAGCCTATGCGACTGCACACGAGCTTCTTTGGCTTGTAACTCATTAAGAACATAATCAACAGATGGGGAAGGATGGAGCTACGGAGTGTCTCGAACTCATCCTGAAGAGGCATTAGGAACTGAACAAGATGTTGTTCTTCTCTATATTGACAATAGAGCTCAACAATGCCAAGTTCTTTAGGCTCAGTCAATGCAAGTTGATCCCAAAGATTGGTCATTTCATTATAAAAAAAACTTGAATACTCTTATCACCCTGCTGGATTCCACGAATCTCCATTTCTAATTGATACCTCTTAGCAAAATTGGCCTTGGTATACAACTTTGCCAAGTGATCCCAAACTTCCTTAGACGTTGAGAACTTAGCAAGTTGCATTCCAATAGTCAAATCAACAGAATTATTAATCCAAGTAATAATCTTCGAATTATTCATCTCCCATGCAACTAACAATTCAACATGTTTCTCATCTTTGGGGTTATTTGGAATAGAAATCATTCCAGAAACATAGCCCCACAAACCTTTTCCAATCAAAAAATTCTTCATCACATACGCCCAATACACATAATTATTTCCATTCAATTTCACACCAATAGCTTGTAAGGAATCATCTTTTGCAAATTCCATGACAACACTAAGGAACAAGATACCTGATAGCAAGCAGGCGACTTGAACATACGAGTTTTGATCTGGTTATGTATACTGATGTAGATGCAAACTGATGCAGGTGCAAAGCTGCAAAATCAAAGATTGTGAGTACGGCGAAGCGGTGCGACGGTAGTCCAGTTCATCAACGTGGTTGCAATGATTGCTGTAATTCAAGTAGGTACAAATTCAAACCGGTACAGGTAGGTTGCAGTCGGAGGGGTCCATATAGATGCAGCGGTGCGGAGTGATCTGGTGCGGTGGTGGGCTAATCGGGCGGAATGCAAGGTGGTTCCTGCATAGCAACCTTCATCTGATACCAAGTTGAATTTTATGTCGAAAAAACTATATTTATTGATTGATAAAAATACCAAATACAAGGAGGCCTTTATATAGAGAAAGACTAAAGCAAACCTTAGACTAAAACCCTAAAACAAATCATAGACAAAAACAAATACTTAATGGGCAAGTAACTAATCCTTGGCCCGCAATATAACTAATAACAATCTAAACTCCAACATAAGGGACACCCTGAGTCACGGGCAATTGTGACTCAAATAAAAGAAGACGAGTTCAATTCATTGAACAGAGGAAAATGAGGAAAATTAGTCAGCATAGGAATGAGTACACTATACTCTAATCCCAAACCATTGGCAACAGGCTGCACAATCGAAGCCAAGTGATCAACAAGATTCTTGACCTGGCCAAGGTACTCAACAATTAGGCTAATGGTATTTCTTGGTTTGTAGGTATGATACCCTTGACGGAATTTGCATCCACACTAATTGCACTTAATTTGTTTAACACAAACAAAAAAAAAAACAGAGAAAATTGAAAGAAAAAAAAAAAAAAAACCCGACGCATACAGTATCAAAAGGTTTGTTCTTCATTTTTTTTCTCCAGCCTTCAATTGTCTATATGAAATTAGTATAATACTTTTAATCTCATCTTCCATTTCACTATTGTTTGTTAGTGAAGCTTGGATGGTGGTGGGAAGAGGGGAGAGTGACAGAGGGAGTTGGAGTTAAGGTTAAACCTCTACTGTATCTTTTTTTCTTTCATAAATTGATACCTACCTACAAATCTTTTTTTTTACCTCATGCACAACATCTTCACTTCCATATGAACCACTATAGCAAAAACAAGATTCCAAGGCAACCCAAGTTCATGAGGATCATTGCATTTTAAATTTGCCTCCACACAACCAAGGAAGGAATCAAATTGGTTCCAATGAAGATGATGTGGAACATAAATATTTCTTCAAACCCATATAGTAGCATGATAGCTTGAGAAAACATGCGAGATATTCTCCACTGTAGAACTACAAATCTGACAAAAAGTGTTGCCAGACATGTGTCTTTTAAAACGTTGCTCATTAGTCAACAGCTTGCCATGAGACAAAATCCAAAGAAAGCATTTAACTTTATGAGGCAACTTGATTTTCCAAATGAAAGCCCATGAACTGTCAGCAAATTCCTGGTTAAGAAAATTCATAAGATAGCCATTTTTCACACTAAACTCTCCATTATTAATACCACTCCAGATCATTGAGTCATTGCCACCACAGGACAAAGCAACCAGAAAACAAAGAATTTTCTGAATCACTTGGGGAGGAATCATAAGACTTAACTTATTAACATTCCAAGACCCATTCTCAATGAAGTCTACAACTTTTAAATTTAGATCAAAACCATTAACTGAAGGCAGATCATAATTAATCAAGGTATCATTTCCAACCTAAATATCAGACTAAAAATTTGTATTTTGACCATTTCCAATTCTCCATTTAAAGCCTTTATGTAAATTCTCAACACCATGAGTAATACTCCTCCAAGAAGAAGAAGCACCCTTCCAAACTTTAATTTTAAAAAGATTAGCCTCACCATGTTTGAGATACTTTTACCTACACATATTAACCCATAGATCATTGTCCTTATTCAGTAACCTCCAACCTGATTTAGCAAGAAGGGCCCTATTCATCTGATTTACTTTTTTAATGCCAAGACCCCCTCTACTCATAGGACAACAAACTTTATTCCAAGTCACAAGATGTGGTTTGGCTCTATCATCCACATTACCCCAAAGAAAGTTTCTTTTGATTTTATAAAGAGAATTGTTGTAGCTATGCCTTGCAAGTCAATCTTTGGAAGAAACCTTTCAGGACAATGTTTGTATGTATAGATAACTCTAATACAACAAAAGGCAAAATCACTCATTAGGACTATCTCAATAAACGATATACGTCCAAAATAATGAATCCATGGACAATGGATCGATAGAAGAAGTAATCTAATGATGTTAGACTGCAGAGACCTTCTTCACATAACCATAATGTCAAAAAAGGTTCATGGTCATAGGATTGTCAAAGGGACACTGACAATACATAGACCAGTACATACTATGTCCCCTTCTAATGGGAAGGATGGAAAGTCTCATGCCATTCGTGTAGTGATACTAAGACAAGTATGTAGGTGCAAATTAAGGGAATGAGTTCACTGACCACAATCAAACGAGAGTACTTGCATGGAGGTCTACTCACATGTCAAACAAGTAACTCTACTAGTTGGAATAATGGAAGTAATCTTTTGACCTGAGACATCATGGTTGTCTTGGGGATACGTTGCTGATCATTTGATAATGAGATGTGACCACATCTCATCTTGGATGTGTTCTATGCACTGTTGGGGTCAGTGATTTATTCTCAGAGGCATGTGAATGATCAACAAGGGATCTCTAATCCTCGTTACGAGAGGAAGAATACTCTAAGATATGATTTGGGAATCTTTGGCCGAAGTATCGAGCGTAATGATGGAAGGCGTTCCTATACGACTCAATTGAATCATATAACTAAGTATAATCACATTAGGGGTTTGACATTCAGTATCCATACCCTAGTAATCTGACTGTGAGTATTGTATTGGAGAATGATCGAATTACATTGTAATTCCAACTGAATAGGTTCTTCAACCAAATTCTACATTAGCTTGGGTAGCCATGATATATGGTTAGATGTCACTCATGGCTTATGGGTTCTTCTAGATGATTAAATAAGTAGTCATCAAAGAAGAAGGAAAATTAAAAGTAAGTTTTAATTCACTAAGTGATTGGATAAATACTAATCAATTGGATTGGTATTAATCACCTCACTGCCTCGCTAATTAGAACCTAAAACGATTGTACACCAATACACTCTTGTGGTGAGACAACTAAAGGCTAATGGAATTAATTAATTGGATTAATTAGGTGTTATGATTAATTAAAAAGTCTAAAGAAATCATAGAAGCGATGAAAAGTTCGGGTTCATGCGAAGATGACAATTAGAAGGGAAAGAAAGAAAAAAAAACCTTTTTGATGAGGGCTTTGAATTTGACAACGATTTCGATCTCCAACAGAAGGATGCAATCGGTCTGTCTATGCATTTGTAGCGACGAGGGAGAAGGAGAGGGAGAGGGAGTGGGACGGAGAGAAACAACCGCTTCTTGTTTGACTAAAGCACTTAATTTTTTTCCTTTTTAATTCTAACTCTGCGCTTTTAATTTGAAACCGCACTTTTATTCTGCGCCTCATTTTATGTTAATGGTTTTTTCCTTAGCCGAGGAAATACTTTTTGTTGCCCTGAAATCGTCATCTAGTATTCTTAAGACAGCAGGGAAAGGCAATTTACCTATCAAAATTAAATTCATTGGGACATTGCATTTATGCCGACAAAATCATCCTCGGTTAACATTCAAATTTTCTCTCCTAAAATTTATGCTATAAATTGGTTTTGGCTTGAATATTTAGTCAACAAAAAATTTTAGTCAGTAGAAAACTCTTGTGCTGACACAATTTTGCTTTGTAGGCTTAGAATTTGTTGGCAAAATAATATTTTCTAGTAACCATCCACCATTTCAGCTACTAGGAAAGTTACCATTCTTTAAGAAAAATAAGAAATCATGTCAAATTCAACCACAAAAGGCCTAATTCAATTGAACACGAAAGGAAGGAATGATTGGGGGCCAAATGGGTATTGGGCACCCACCTCATGGGAATTGAACACGAAAGGAAACTTCGCTTGTGTTTGTCTGGCGTCTGTCGGAAAATTGGAGACGGATTTAGGTCGCGCCGTTTGGGGATTAGGGTTCTTCGAGCTGGGGTTGGGCGAAAGAGATTTTCAAAGAAAGGTGTAAATGATCTCTGGGTGGGAGGAAAATCTATTTATGTCTTATTTTTGTGCATGTCGTGTGCATGCTCTGTGCATATTTGTTTTGTCCTATTTCAATCCTACGATTAAGAAAATGGGTGACAATTTCCCTATTTTATTTTAGTAAAACCAATACTTTTTTTACACCCAATTATTATGTCTGAAAGGATTCATAATAAAACTATGGTCTTCGGATTTTCTTTATCTCTTGACTCGAAATGGGAGCAGGTTTGGAAAAATGATCTTAGAGTGTCTAGGGTTGGGCCAGAAAAGTCCCTTAACGCCTTTCTTTTTTCTTCTCATCGGAGTTATTTCACAATGACTAGCCAAAAAAAAATCCAATTCCTTTGAACTTTCTCTTTTTGGAATAGAAATTTTCTTTATACACCCAGCAATTTTTTTATGAACAGGTAAAAACCATTGCCAACACTTCGAACTTTCTAACTCCGACCAGTCCGATTGCCGACGACGATGGAAACAATAATAACAGAAATAAAAAAAATCAAAACCCATTCATATTTCTCCAACTCCTATACTCCCTTACCACACAATCTGCACACATTTATGTTCAATTCTTAAAAGAAAAGATGAAGATGAAGAAATTGACGACAGAAAAATGAGAGAAACAGAGGGGTAAACGGAAGAGAGGCGGTTTGAGGATCAATTAATTTTTCCCTGCTATGCAAACCACTGATTTGAATGTAATTATGCAATTAATATTCAAATATGATGATTTGGGCTCTTACATTGGAGATGGTCATATTGATTTGATTGTTATATGGTGCCACGCAAGGTGAAATTGAATGAATATAGACAATTAGATTTACACCCAAATGTATCAATATATTTTAGGAAGAGTTCCTATTTCATAGTCATATTTTTCCACTCAGGTTATACTTTTCATTAGCCCCATAAAAAATTTTAAAAATCAAACACTCTCTTAAATAATAATAATAATAATAATAATAATAATAATAATAATAACTGTTAGGAATATTTTAGGAATATAAGTGGGTAGGAAGAGAGGGTTTTATTTTTTATTTTTTATTTTTTTTTAATTTTTTTTTAAGAAGTACAATATTCATTTATTTAGAAACGATAACGTATAATATCTGAGTGTGCTTATATGGGTCTCGATAAAACCTTGCCGGAGTTTTCAATATGGTCAAAGGGAAGAGAATGTCTCGCACATTAACTTAGAATTAATTATCCTCCTGAACAACATGAAAAAGAAAATTACATAAAGGTATCCTCGAAGAACATCAGTTATGAAATTTGGGCCCATATCATCACTAACAGTTTGATATTCTAAATAAAATAAATATAAATAATGATTGAATCAATATGACCATCTCCAAATAACCCACTTATTGAGTTTTATAAATAAGACTATAGTGGCCATATCAATAACCCACATCAAATTAAGCTCTTTGACCATCTTACCACCCCTATAAACTTTTCTTACTATGTTGACGAGTCGTACTAACAATTACTAGTGCAGTTTTCACTCTTTATTATATTGAGTGCCCTTCATTTGTCTATAGAAAGAAACTCCTTAACTTCTAATTCAATGCAAATTTTGCCAATTGAATGCATATATTTTCTTTCTTCCAATGTTGTCTTCTCCAACGGATTCAAAAGTAAGTTTTATTTTACAAAAGCTTGTGTTCTTTGTTCTTCTCCCCCCTTTCATGTCTCTCCGATAAATCTATCATGTAGGGTGACCAATCTTCTAATCTTTCCCTCTTATGCAAACTTCTCACGTTGTTTCTTCTCTACCTTTTCTTTTTCTCTACCGACTGTTGATTTTAAACATTACAAAGCCTACGTGACCCGCAGGTCGAGTAACTATGAGCTAACTACGTCCTTCTTGGGAATGCGGATATGCCAACTCACAATCAATCTTGGTTGGGCGAGTAGAAGAGATGTGGTGGTCGTGGTCATGGTGGTTTCGAATATGCTAGTGACTTATGTGCTTTGAGCAATTACGATCAAGGAAGGAACACGTCTCATACTCTAATTCTAGACACCCTCAAGTTTACACTTCTTATTTTAATTCAAATCAAGTTTACACTCTTTTTTAAGAAATATATACCCTCATGTACAAGTACTAGAAAAAGAATAAGAAAGTCCTTAATTATAAGAAAAAGAATAAGTAAGGAACAAGAATTTTTTTTTTTTAATAAATGATATTATCTACACTAGGGTACTCGCTTAACTTTGAAGTTGTGATGGGATCTGGTGCATGTAATTTGGTATGATTGCACCAGAATCAAATTTATTTTAATTTTGTATTTTCTACATTTACTAAAGTATGTGTACCATAGTCATTAAACTTTTTAACTTTCACTTGTATTTTCACAATACAAAGTATACAATCAATAATTTTGTAATTCTGTTTTTGTTCATAGTTTTTAGGGAGACTTTGAATGCGGTCCCTAACTATCAATATTCTTTGTATGTAACTATATATTTTTAAATTAAAAATTGATATTTATAGTTGTTTATAGGGAAAATTAGGTTCACATCCTTCTTTTTGTTACTCCATTGATTAAAATCCTATTCATTTTCAATTTTTGATCAAGGTCCTTGGGTATTAATAACATCATTAATTATTTGAATAATAAAATATTTTTATTTTTAAATATATTCCTTTAGTGTTAAAAATGTTACAATTAGTATATTTATATTTATATTTATGGCTAAATTTTTTATCATATATTTTTATTTTTAGTTTGTACCTATTTTTAATTTGCAAATAGTTTTTAATTTGTACCAATTTTATTTTCATTTTTAATTTGTACCCATATATTAGTTTCTTTTTGTGCCCATATTTTTTAAAGTTTTATTTGTGTTTGTACTCATGCGTATACCGTCACATGACATTGTATATTTAATCAATGAGAGAAAAATTACATATGGTATATTTATGTTTTACACAAGGAGTTAGATATGTTGATAAATGAAATGATTTTGTAAAACATTTATTTTTGCCCACTCACGTTTTCTGTTTTGCGCCCCTCTAGGTTTTAAGTAAGATTGATGTTGGTGGCTAGAGGACGTCGGCAGTTCTGACTTATCCATATTATAGTAGGACATTCTTGGTACTGTATAACTAGTACTTGTCCTACTGGACTACACCTAAACTTTATGCTCTGACTAGGAGTGTTACTGTTGTACTTAACTCCTACCACTTTCTGTTTAGAAATGCACATTAGTAATATGGTTTTTAATTATTCGTATGTTGCTATATTTGTCGCTTCCGCACTGTGCACATAGCTACGTCACTCTCACGTAACGGCCAGCATGCTTTGACCTCGGTCGGGGTGTGTCAATTTGGTATCAGAGCCTAGGTTTAGCAGTCCTACATAATTCTTGAATGTTCTAATCCTTCTGATGTTTTAGGTCAGAACTATGCCGCCTCTTAGAGGGCCCCGTCAACCAGCTGAATCTAGTTTCCCTAATATTGCTCAATTAGGGGAAGCTATAGTTTCTGCCATTCAGACATCATTCCATACTCCTCAGAGGACACCTCTTGAGACAGTTCATAACCTGAAATTGACTAAATTCATGGGTAATGAAAGTCATGAGGGGGTAGAAAAATGGTTGAATCATGTAGAGAAGACCTTCCAGGTGATGCAGAGTCAAGGAAATCTTCCTCCTAATAGGTGGGTCGAGACGACTACCTGGTTTTTTGGAGAACAGCCTGCATCTTGGTGGAGACAGAAGTCTTACGAGATAACCCCAGAGGAGATTGTGGACTGGGGAGTGTTTAAAGAGCGATTTCAGAAAAGGTTTATTCCTCCTGCTTATATCGACCTTAAGAAACAGGAGTTTACTCATCTAAGGCAAGGAAAGATGTCTGCTAATGAGTATTATAGGATGTTTACTGATCTTTCTAGATATGATCCGGAAGTTGCTGCTAATCCGGTAAAGATGCTTCACCGTTTCAGTTTGGGTACTAAGAAGAAATGGCGTTCTATAGCGACATCGACCCATTGTGCCTCTTACCAGAAGTTTTATGAGATTCTACTGAGGATTGAGGCCCCAGAGAACATGCCTAGTGAAAGTGAGGATGAGGAAGGAAAGAATGTGGGCAGAGACGTGATGACAAAGGAAAAGGGCAAACATTTCAGGGACCCTGCAAAACCTAGAACTTTAAGAAGAGTGGTGGCAGTTCCAGCTCTTCTAGTGGGGGATTGAGTACTAATATGCAGAGGAGAGGTGGTAGGTTTACTGGAGCCCCTAGGTTCCAGAGGCAGAGAGATTTTGGTGGTTCAGGTGGATTTGGTACTCCCTTATGCCGCATGTGTAATAATCGGCATTTTGGGAAGTGTAGGAGAGGCAGTCATGGATGTTATACTTATGGACAGATGGGTCATAGGGCTGCTCAATGCCCTCATAATCAGCAGAGACCCCAGCAGCCTTCATTCCCACCACCTGCACCTACCCAGTACGCTTCAGGATTTGGTGGTTATACTCAGACAGGACGATGAGGTGTCTATCACTACCAGGGCGATGCCGCTCCCTACACCTCAGGGCAGCAGCAGCAGTATTCTTAAGATCCTCAATATCAAAGTGGGTACCTTTAGTACCAGGAAAGATCTATGTCTTATCAGCCTCATTCAGCTGGAGGATCTAGTGGTATCAAGGGGGACAGCCCCAGCAGGGAGAGATTGCTACTAGTAGTGCAGGATCTTCAAGGTAGTCAGGTCAGCAGAGGCAAGGACATGGTGTTCATGCCAACAGAGGTCGCAGTGGACGACAGCAGAGTCAGGGATGTATCCACAACATGTCACTGCAAGATACCCAAAATAATCCAAACTTAATCATGGGTACGTTAAATAGTCTTGGTCATTTTGCTAGAGTGTTGATTGATTGTGGTGCTACACATTCTGTTATTTCTCATACATTTGCTCAAGTGACGCAACCCTATCCTACACCTCTAGGATATGATTTAGAGTTTTCTATGCCTATAAGGGATAGATGTTTTGTAGATCAGGTATATCCAGGATGTCCAGTGATAGTAGAGGGTGTTGTTATGCCAGCTAACCTTATGCCGTTGGATATTATGGATTTTGATGTGATTTTGGGCACGGATTGGTTGCACTATAATCGTGCCAAGATAGATTGTTATGGAAAGACAGTCACATTTAATTGTCCTGGATTACCTGAAGTTACATTTGTAGGAAAGTCTAGTGAGGTGAGACATGGTATTATTTCAGCCATGAAAGCAAAGAGAATGTTGTCGAAAGGTTGTCAGGGATATTTGGCTCATGTGGTGCTGAATGATGATACTCCTAGTAGTGTGGATGATGTTCGTGTGGTCAGACATTTTCCGGATGTATTCCCTGAGGATTTGCCTAGATTGCTGCCAGATAGAGAGGTCGAGTTTGTTATTGATCTGCTTCCAGGTACGAATCCTATATCCTTGACTCCTTACAGAATGGCTCATGCGGAATTAAGAGAACTGAAAGTGCAATTGCAAGAGTTAGTGGATAAAGGTTTTATCCAGCCGAGTACTTCACCTTGGGGAGCTCCAATTTTATTTGTGAGGAAGAAAGATAGAACTTTGAGGCTATGTATCGATTACAGGTAATTAAATCAGGTAACCATCAAAAACCGTTACCCATTGCCTCGTATTGATGATTTGTTTGATAAGCTCAGAGGTGCCTATGTATTTTCTAAGATTGATTTGAGGTCGGGATACTACCAGCTGAAGATTAAAAATGAAGATGTCCCCAAAACGGCATTTAGGACTCGATATGGTCATTATGAGTTTCTTGTGATGCCATTCGGGTTAACTAATGCACCTGCAGCTTTTATGGATTTGATGAATCGAGTATTCCAGCCGTATTTGGACAGGTTTGTTATTGTATTCATTGACGATATTCTGGTATACTCTAAGTCTAAGGCTGAGCATGCTAGACATCTAAAGTTGGTGTTGAACAGTTTGAGAGAACACCAACTATATGCTAAGTTTAGCAAATGTGAATTTTGGTTGAATCAAGTGGCATTTTTGGGGTATGTTGTTTCTGCTCAAGGCATTCAAGTGGATTCCCAGGAAGTAGCAGCTGTGGAGAATTGGGAGCAACCTCGAACCGTCACCGAGGTACGGAGTTTTCTTGGCTTAGCAGGCTATTATGGACGGGTCATTAAGGATTTTTCAGTGATTGCTTTGCCACTGACGAGGTTGACTCGAAAGGATTTTAAGTTTGGGTGAGATAGTAGATTTGAATAAAGTTTCCAGCAGCTAAAGTACTATCTTACTCACGCACCTGTTCTAGCACTTCCAGATGATAGTGGTAATTATGAGGTTTATAGTGATGCTTCTCTGAATGGTTTGGGTTGCGTATTGATGCAACATGGTAGGGTAATTGCTTATGCTTCGAGACAGTTGAAACCTCATAAGAAGAATTACCCTGCGCATGATTTGGAGTTAGCAGCTATCATCTTTGCCTTGAAGATTTGGAGACATTATCTTTATGGTGAGAAATGTAAGATCTTCACAGATCATAAGAGTCTCCAGTATCTGTTTACTCAGAGAGATCGTAATCTTTGTCAACGGAGATGGATTGAGTTACTTAGTGACTATGATTGCACGATTGAGTACCATCCTGGTCGTGAAAATGCAGTGGCTGATGCACTTAGGAGGAAGACTCCAGCTAGACTTAATGCCATATATGATTGTCATGTTCCTCTCCTAGCAGATTTGAGGTCCACTGGAGTGGAGCTAGGAGTGGAAGATCGAGAAGAAGCCTTGCTTGCTAATTTTCAGGTTAGGCCAGTTTTAATTGACCGTGTGCTTGAGGCTCAGATGATTGATGAGGAGACTCAGGAAATAATTCAAGCAAGGAATCAAGGTAAAAAGAAAGATTTTGAGATTCGAGAAACTGATGGCATGCTTATGCAAGAAAGCAGAATGTATGTGCCAAATAATGCAGAGTTAAAGAAAGAAATTTTGGATGAAGCACATATTTCGGCATATACGATACATCCAGGAGGCACTAAGATGTATCATACCATTAGACCATTTTATTATTGGCGGGGTATGAAGAGAGAAATTGCAGACTATGTGAGTAGGTGTGCCATTTGCCAACAAGTTAAAGCTAAAAGGAAGAAGCCGTTTGGGTTGATGCAGCCACTTCCCATTCCACAGTGGAAATGGGAAAATATTACTATGGATTTTGTGTACAAGCTTCCTCGCACACAGAATGGTCATGACGGCATTTGGGTAGTAGTTGATCGGCTTACGAAGTCAGCACATTTTATTCCAATGAGGGAGAAGTATTCGTTAAGCCGATTAGCTAAGCTATTTATTTCACAGATTATGAAGTACCATGGTGTGCCAGTTAATATTATCTCGGATCGGGATACTAGATTTACTTCCAAGTTCTGGATAGCATTCCAGGAAGCTCTTGGTACGAGATTGCTTTATAGTACTGCATATCATCCTCAGACAGATGGACAATCTGAGAGGACCATTCAGACATTAGAAGATATGTTGAAATCTTCAATGCTGCAGTTTGGAGATAGTCGGCATGATTGCTTGGATTTGATGGAATTCACCTATAACAACAGTTATCATTCAAGCATTGGTATGGCACCATTTGAGGCACTTTATGGGAAATCTTGTCGTACGCCTCTATGTTGGTCAGAGGTTGGCAAAAGAGTTTTAGTGGACCTAGAGATTGTGGATGTGACTACACAAAATGTTCAGGTAATTAAGTCTAACATGAAAGCGGCCCAAGATCGACAAAAGAGCTTAGCAGACAAGCATGCCACTGATTGAAAGTATGATGTAGGTGATTGGGTATTTCTGAAGCTATCACCTTGGAAAGGTGTTGTACGATTTGGAAAGAAAGGGAAGTTGAGTCCTAGGTACATTGGACCATATATGATCACCGAGCGAGTCGATGAGGTTGCTTACAGGCTTGAGTTGCCTCCAGAGTTGTCCAAGGTACACGATGTGTTTCATGTTTCGATACTTCGATATTATGTTTCAGATCATTCACATGTGATTCCTTCTCAACCTTTGGAAATTAATCCGGATTTGACTTATGATGAGGAACCAATGACTCTACTGGATTGGAAGGATAAAGAACTGAGGAGCAAGACAGTCTGTTTGGTAAAAGTGTTATGGAGAAATCATTAAGTGGAAGAAGCTACTTGGGAGACAGAGGATCGGATGAGAGAGACGTATCCACGATTGTTTTATGATTATTAGTGGATGTATTTGTTATGTATAATTTTGAGGATGAAATTTTATAAGTTGGGGATATTGTCACAACCCGTCCCGGAAATATACATTATTTTGTTATCGTTGATGTGAAAAGACTAAAATGCCCTTGAGCGTTTGTGGCATTGTGAGTCGTATGTGATAGTTTTAGAAATGGACCAATGTGGTTATTTTCCTAAGTTTTTGGGGCCAATGAGAACTTAACCTTGGTTAGTTATGATTGGTGTGTAGGTTGGACCACACACACACATCCACATCACCTTCATTCTCTCTCTCACTCCCGTGCACCCTCTCTCTCTCTCGGACTCACTCTCTCTTCCCTCTCATTCGTACGGACAAGGTCAAACCAAGCCAAATCTTCATAGATCGAGGAAGAAAATGGTACCATTGTGTTCGTGAGGACCCTACGAGTTCAAAGCTACCCATTTCATGTAAGAACTCGTTCGATATCACGTTGCAAACTCAAGCTCCGAGTTGAGCACTATTCATGAACTTTTAAATGGTTGTGTTTTAGGATAATCCAAGCTTATAGCAAGCTTAGTGAGGTCCCAAGGAAGCTCGGAGTGCTTCGTTTGAAGGTTTTCGACGTCGGGATCACGAGCTTCGAAGTTGGCCGGTTTTGGTGAAATTGTCCTAACGCGTTTTCGAAGGATTTGGAAGTTTTAAAAGGTATAGCCTTCTTCCTCTCGAAATTTGTGAAGTTCTGGTGAAAATTTCATGGAAAATGGTGTAGAAACGAGTGAGAAATCGTCGATTACAAGGTTGCCCAGTTTTCCGGCCCTGCCCAGTTTTTCGACGTCTGGATGAAGAAGATGATGCGCGTGGGGGGCGCGTGGCACCGTGGCCCCCCTGGCACATGAGGGGGTGTGGGCCCTAGGAAATTATTTTAAAAATATCTCGACGTCTGCGACGTTGAGTAGATCATTGTGGTATATTAATATACCCATTTTGAGCAATGTATGAGAAGTTATTAGCTAGTTTTGTCTATGTGCTTTAAAATAACGTTTTTATAGTTTATTCGCATATAGGTGAGACTTATCCCGAGGACGAGCATATCCATGGGCGAATCGGGGGCTACGACCCTTCGACTTATCAGTAAGTGGGCTTTTGTTTTCAGTATATAATTATATACTTGATATAATTCCTAGAAATGTGTTTTAAATGAAAATATGCTTTGAAATAATATGCCAAATGCCATTATATTTTGAATATGGATTTCATGGTTGTATATATATATAATTGTGGTGCTGTGGAGGCACAGGTAAGTACAGGTAAGTTATGTTTGGTATATGTGAACTACGAACGGCTTGATCCTTGTTTAGGGTACATAGACAGCCTAACGAAATGTTTGGTGCAGCCATACAATATATGACATGAAATAAATGAGATATAAGTTTATTTGAAAAATTGAGTAGCGTGATGAACATGTTTGGTCGGATATATGAGATGTGACTGCGAAACGATGAGCTCATAAACTTGCACCTCGGGTGAATGCGATTTAGCCAGAGAGAGTTGGCCCAGGCCTATAAATTATGTTACCTCCCGCACCATATGCTCACATTGGATCCAATTAGGTGCACAGTCTTGTCGTACAGACCACTATAGGTGGTTCCGACTCGTAGGTGACTAACGTATTATCGCACAGCTAGTATTAAGAAAGTAGAATTGAGCATAACTGTATCTCACCCAACCTTGTCGTACAGACCCTTTTTAGTGGTTCCGACTTATGTGCAGTATATTGTCATATAGGTCATAGTAGTGACTCCGGCTAGATTGACTTTGAGCTATGAATGCAGCCGTACAAACTACTCAGGAGTTCCGGCTAACATGTCATACTTCTATGAAATCATTATTACCTGGATTGTTACCTAATATATTTTGGCATGACATACATATGAATATGTTTATGTGAAGCATGAATTGAATAGTTATGATTTCAGATATACGTGTATATGCTTACATCTTGATTCTGGGAAAATTTTACATGTTTTATAGCAAGGAGTTAGATATGTTGATACATGAAATGATTTTGTAAAACATTTATTTTTGCCCACTCACGTTTTCTGTTTTGCGCCCCTCTAGGCTTTAAGTAAGATTGCTGTTGGGGGCTAGAGGACGTCAGCAGTTCTGACTTATCCATATTATAGTAGGACATTCTTGGTACTGTATAACTAGTACTTGTCCTACTGGACTGCACCTAAACTTTATGCTCTGACTAGGAGTGTTACTGTTGTACTTAACTCCTACCACTTTCTGTTTAGAAGTGCACACTAGTAATATGGTTTTTTTTATTCGTATGTTGCTATATTTGTTACTTCCGCACTGTGCATATGGCTACCTCACTCTCACGTGACGGCCAGCATGCCTTGGCCTCGGTCAGGGTGTGTCAACTATAATAAGGGATTTTAAATTTATAGGATTATAAATCTCATAAAATATCAAACAATTAATGTCAAAACTATAAAAATATAAATATTAATAGTAATATAATGAGGTGTACAAAGTCAATAGAGCTTGATCAAACTTTGAATACTATTAAGGTTCTAATCAAAGAATGTTAAGGATTAAGGACCGCATCCAAAGTATCCCTTGTTTATATTAAAGAGATTTTAAATAAAAACCCATAATTTATGGGATTAAAAATATTAAAATATAAAAAATTATTGTACCAAAACATGGGTACATTCTTCAAAACCACCCAAAAAAAAAATATTAGCCTTAATAACATTTGTAAATTTCTTCGATTAAAGTTGACATGGATACTTTCTCAAATCAAAGAAAAATGATTTACTCATACAAGCTTAAAAATGGATTAGAAAAAAACTGAATAGATTATATATATAAAAAAAAAAGTACATTTTACATATAACAAATTGATATATTTAAGAATGGGTACATTTTTAAGATCAAAAAAATTGAAAAATTACATGAATGGGTACATATAAGAAATTGAAAACATTTCTATAAAAAAATACTAATGGTACAAACTTATGCTAATTTTTTATTTATTATGGAAATGTTTTAAATTGAAAATTAGTTAGGAGTTTAATAAAGGTGTGAGTATTAAAATCCTAAATCCTAAATCAATTATTAATTTTTATTTTAAAAAATTATGTAATTGACATGTAACTAGGGACCGGATACTAATTTTTCCTTCCCATGTATTTTCAGAAACTAGGTAAACTATTATGGAGTGTTTACCAAACCGGGTAGGAGTGGGAGAACGAAATTGTATGCCTTCCAAAGCATTCTAACGTTACTAATTTACTTTTGGGGAATCAGAAAATGAGTGGGATCCGGCTAATATCCAAAATCGAATTGTTAACGGAAAATTGGATTACGTGCATGGAGGTGATATTCAGATTCCAACAAGAAATGGTCTATTTGGAATCAAGCTTTTCATCCTAAAATATCCATGTACTTTTACAATAATCCTAAAGCACCCTTCCACCAACAAGACACCACGACACCACCCACCTTCATGAAAGCACCAAGACACCAAAATCACTTCGACTCATCCATCGACTCGATCTCGTCGGTTGGCAACGGCGCAAATTATATATTAATAGAATCCAACAGAGAGGAATTTATAAGGGGTGTGTGTGAGAGAGAGAAACTTAGCGTTGGCTATGGTAGCGGTGGGGGAAGGTAGAGAAGTGGTCACATAGTGGATTAATACCACTGATTTTATTCTCTTTACCAACAAAAATTAAGGAGGACTTGAAGCCTTCTTACAAAATTTTAAAAATAAAAGAATCAAAGTTTAACTAAGGATGAAAAAGAATTAACACAAACTACAATACTTGGATTAGGGACATTTTAGTAATGATGTTGGTTCTCATTCTGATTCATGTGAGTTTTATAAACAGTTTATATGAATTGTTAACATTCATACTCCTGATCCAAAATAGTTTTAGTAAACAAATTCATCATGAATTTGATTCTAACTGTACCTCATTCTAATTACTTTTTAATCCAATTTCTCCTCAATTCAATTACTTTCAATCTAATTACAAAATAGTAAACGAGCCAATTGTGCAAAAAAAAAAAAGGAGTAAACGAGCCATTAATGTGGAAGAAATTATTGGATCTCTTTTAGAAGTCGCACTAAACCTCAGGATGTATTTGGTAATTAGATCGGTTTCCAATTACAAAATCAAATGCATATATTTCCATTGCAGTTTGGAATTTGGAAAGAACAATGATGGACTTCACAAAATTGTGAAGGAATTTCTCTACAAAACACTTTGAGTTGATATATAAAATATCGTGCCTTTGGAACGATTTATGTTATATATTACTCGATGTAGATGCCAAAGAGGTGGCGGAGAGCATTAATGCACTGGAGGAAAGCCATGATTCAGATGGTTGTGTAGTGGAAGAAATAGAGGTGCTATGTACAAGATTTCGAAGTTTCTCTTGGAGATGGCAACGTCGTGATTCAAATGTTGTCATGCATGAGCTTGCTCAATTTGTGCTTAGGTTTGATGATTTCCATACTTTGATTGAGCCTAGTTTTTTTTTAACGGATGATACTAAGGAGATGGGGGAGCTAAGCTTTACTGATGAGTCACTTTCATACTATTTATTTTAGGAAAAATTGCACTTAGATTATACTTTCAATACTTAATTATATATTGAGACAACACTTTTTAAACATTTCAAGAAAGGACATTTTTTAAACCCGCGTAAGATGACGTCATGTTTGGGTTTTCCATTAGAAACGGAGTTACGTATTTTGTTAAATAGCGATTGGCGATGACTCGAATCATTCAAATTATATTTTCATTTATCTGCTGTTTTTCTTTCTCTCTGAAGTTTATCTATTCCGATTTATATTTTGTCATCTCCCTCAATTATCTCTCGCTATAATTTCTATTCGAATCATTCAAGTTTTCTTCAAAGGTAAGTGTTTCTCTCAAGTTTATCCCTCTGAATTTTATGTGTTCCGATTTAGATTCTCGATGTGTTGTGTGCTTTTGAATTTTTTTCGGTTTAGATTTCAAAAGAGTCTAATTTTTTAGGTTTTTATTGGTCGCATTTTTTTTTATTGTTCTTGTTTTTTGCAGTCACGGTTTTTTAGTTTTGAAGATTTTGATTCGGTTTGACCTTATTTGATCGAGTATTTGGTGAATGTGATTTTCGTTGTGCTACTTTTGATTTTCATTGAAGTTCCTTTCGTTTTTTGCAGTATAGTTATCATATGTATTTGTTAGAATTAGAATGTATCATGAGTTAGTTTAGTATTTGGCAAAGGTTATTAATATTTATGCAGCATCAGTTCATAGAATTATGCAGAATCAGTTGGCATAAGTTTTTTTTTTTGGGGGTGGAGGGGGGTTGGGGGGACCCCCCCAAATAAACATTTAATAATTTTCAACGTAACACTTATGCAACATCAGCTCATAAAATCTTGAAAAATCAATTGGCATAAGTTTTGGGATGATGGAGAGGGGTTCCCCTAAAAAATAAAGCATTTAATAATTTTCAACGTAATACTTGTGCAGCATCAATTTTATATAATTAACGATACTTGTGCATCATTAGTTTTATATAAATATTTATTTAAAGAACAATGGATTAGAAACGAGTTAATGGATTATTTAATCTTTTTTGGCGTTTTGTGTTGCATTTATGTTACAGATATTTGTGCAACATCAGTTTTTATTGATTATTAGATTTACATTTTAAAATACATACATATATATATATATATCCAATTATTTTTGTGCAACATCAGTTTAACTTTATGTTTTTTTTTTTTGGTGTAGATCACGTTCGTTGTTAAAATGTTGAAGCGTGTATATGAAAATTGTGCAGCAGTTGTGCCGCTTTATCCGCATACTAGTTATGAGAATTTGTGTGGGCAATTAACTTTGAGGTTTCCAAGTTTGTCATCAGGAGGCTTTCTGTTGAAATATTCATTATATGGAGGTGAACCAAACTGTTTATTAGAGTGCAATGAAGATATTCAGACCCTTCTACTGGTGAATAACTTGATTTCAAATCCAGTTGTTGATGTTTATGTTCAAGTTAAGAAGGAGATGTCTATTGTTTTTACTAGTAGTGTGTTGTCTTGCCTAAGTGAAGCTACTAATATTGGAGATGAAAACCAATTTTTGTGTAAGTATGGCTCTTATAGACCTCACCATTATGCAACAAATGAGTGGCAGAGTTATATTTCTTATGAGGGTCAAAGTAATGAAGATGGTGCAGTTGAGTTTCATAGAAAACTTACACAATACTCTATTGAGGTTAGTTTTGTTTTCAAGTTCACTAGGAATGATTCGAAGCGTGTTACTGCTATTTGCTCAAAGAAACTGTTAGAGGCATGTCAATGGCGCATTCATGTTGTTGTGCAACAGCCTGGTGGTTGTTTTATCATTAAAAAAATTAAATAATATTCATACTTGCACTGGACGTATTCGTCAAAAGAAGAATAAAAGGTTTGCCTTTTGTTTTGTCCTCTTTTTTGGTTGCCAAGGTTCGTTCGAATCCATCTATTAAGGCAAAGGATGTTATGAGAGATATGAAGGAGTGTTATGGTTTTGATGTTAAATACTATGCAACTTGGCATGGCAAAAAGATTGCATATAATGAGGTTAATGGTGATGTGGCTCTCTCATTTGTATTTTTACCTTAGTACCTTGATGAGTTTATGTGTGCCAATGATGAATCCTTTTGTGCACTAGAACTTGATAATGACAGTAATTGGTTTGAAAGATTATTCATATCTTTTGGAGCTTGTGTTAAAGGATTCCTATGATGTAGACCAATGTTGTTCCTTGATGGTACGTTTTTGAATGAAAGATATATTGACACTCTTCTTGGTTGTTGTGCTAAAAGTGCAAATAATGGTAAATTTTTTTTGAAGTTTCTTAAAGTGCAGCATCAGTTTAATAATGTGCAAGATCTGTTTATTAAAGTGCAGCATCATTTTAATATTGTGCATTTCTTTATTAAAGGTAGCATCAGTTTAATAATGTACAGCATCAGTTTATTAAAGTGCAGCATCAGTTTAATAATGTACAATATCAATAATATTATATGCAGAACTTATTTTTTGATATAATTATTAATTCTTTTTTTCTATACAGAGATTTTCCATGTGTGTTATGGCATTGTTGACATAGAAATGAAGAGAATTGGACGTGGTTTATTAAACATTTGACTTGGATATTAAATTACCAAAGAAGGAAGATCACGTTTATTACTGACTAACATCATAAGCTTTTGAATGTTATTCGAAAGTACTTCTCTACTGCTTCTCATGATTTATGCATTATACATTTGAGGGAAAATTTAGAGAGGCGAAGTGCAGGTAATAAGTTTTTGAAAGATCAGTTGTGTGAATATTTATAAAATTGTGCATGCATGTAGTGTTGAAGATTTTGATAGGAATATTGAGAAAATGAGAAGTGTTAGCGGAGATATTTCCGATTCATTTTTAGATGATCTTCCGAAATGATGGGGCGAAATGAGTAATGCAACTGCAGAATCATTTAACGCAATAATTTATGAAAAGGATCAGATGCCTACTCTTGATTTGATTGAATCAATTAGGGGGAGGTTGATAGTCATGATGTCCGACAGGAGGCGTGTTTAAAAAAAAAGTTTTTCTTTGTTATGTCCAAAAAAAGAATATGATCTTAGAGGTTTTGTTTAAGAAGGTAGTTGTTGGATTGTTTGTAGGTCATCTGATGATGTGTTTGAGGTTCGTGGGATAAGAACTCTTTTGTTGTTATGTTGGATCAATACCAATGTTCATATGTTCAATGGAAGCATAAATGATTTCCTTGTGCTCATGCTTTGCAAGTTATTCTGCATGATCATCGTGATATTAAAGATTTTGTACATGACTACTGGAAAGTTTCTTCTTATAAGCTAAGCTATCAGTTTCCTATTGTTCCAGTTTCTTACTTGAACAAGCCCACTTTTGATCTACTAAATGCTCCTGTTAAGCCCCCTCTTACAAGGAGACAAGGTGGTAAACCACGTATTCAACGTTACAAGTCTAAAAATAAGACAAGAGGTGTAAGATGTGGTCGTTATCATCATGTTTCACACCATAACAAGCAGACATGTCAGGCTTTAATTTAATTTTTTGAGTGTTGAATTTTTTTGTATTATGGAAGTTTGTTATCAAATCAGTTTTTTGTTATTTTTCATTCAAAATAAGTTTTTGATTTTATGCAGAACCAGGTTATACGTTTTGTATGCAACATTAGTTTTTTGTATTTTTGCAATTTTTGGTTCCCCAATTTATGAAGAATCAATTTTTAGCAATTGAGTTCATGTTTTTATGGATATGAGACATAATATTTTTCAACGTAATACCTGTTCAGCATAGTTTTATATAATCAATGTAATACTTGTGCAATATCAGTTTTATATAAACAATATTTTTCAACGCAATACTTATGCAGCATTAGCTCATAGAATCTTGCAAAATCAGTTGGCATAAGTTTAATTTTCAACGTCATACTTGTGCAGTATCAGTTTTAAATAATCAATGTAATGCTTATACAGCATCAGTTTTATATAAACATTTATTTAAAAGACAATGGTTTAGAAACCAATTAATAGATTAAAAAGGAAATGTAACATTTGAAAAACATAATAATTTTCAACATAATACTTGTGCAGCATCAGTTTTATATAAACATTTATTTAAGGGACAATGGATTAGAAACCAGTTAATAGATTAAAAAAGAAATGTAACACTCGAAAAACATAATAATTTTCAATGTAATACTTGTGTAGCATCAGTTTTATATAATCAACGTAATACTTGTGCAACATCAGTTTTACATAAATAATAATTTTCAACGTAATACTTGTGCATCATCAGTTTTATATAAACATTTATGTAAAGGAAAATGGATTAGAAACCAATTAAGGGATTATTTAATCATTTTTTGCATTTTGTGTTGCCTCTATGTAATAGATATTTTTGGCATTTTGGCATTTTCTGTTATATACATGTTTTTATAATAATGAGTTATTGGGGTGAAGCTTGTTGTTCCAAATTTTGCAAATTTTATATCATGAAGAAAATGAATGAACAAATGAAAAGGCTATGTAACATTTGAAGTTGATAGATTAAAAAAGAAATGTAACATTCGAAAAACATAAACATATGTAATTTTTTATTTTTTATTTTTTTTGCAAAAGGAAATGTAACAATGTAATTTTAAACATCAAAGTTCATAACAATTGAAATGTTAGAAGTCCAGCTTCTTCTTTTTTATTGGTTCAAGGTGGTTTTTGTTTGTCCTTTACTTCAGTTTCTTGTTTTTGCTCCTCAAACTTCATGCTCCAGCTTAATCTATGATGTATTATTTTAGATGCAATATCATGGCGCACATAGTTGACTTCTCGCTTGGTTAAGGACCTTTTTTCATCTTTCCACCTTTTGCTATATTTCGGATGTAGTATAGCACAAATACACCACAACCATCTCTGTAAAATAAGTTTGCATAATTAGCATGCAGCATCAGTTAAAGCAGACTAATGCGACATTAGTTATGGAAGAATAGAATTAGGATGCAGCATCAGTTAAAGCAGACTAAGTATACAGCTTGAGTCATGGAAGAATATAGCTTCAGTATGCAGCATCAGTTATAGTATACTCATTCAATATGTAAAATTATTATTTTATATGGAATCTAATTATTGGTGTAGAATCATTTTATCACCGAACATTTATTCTTGAGCATCGGTTATACCAAACTTAGTATGCAGCATCAGTTATACCAGAATTAGTATGCAGCATTAGTTATATCAGACTTAGTATGCAGCATCATTTTACTATCTTATTCATTGCAAAAATTAGTTTAACCTTAAATATGTAACCAAAAATAGTAATTCAATTAAAACAATCAAAATACACAATTATACTTACAATCCAAGCTGAATAAGACATTGCTTATCTTCATCCATCTCAAAAGTTGCATTTGTATGGCTCATTCAAATGTAGTCATTTGTTGAACTTTCCATTTCATTCAATGGAAAATGGAATAATCTATCTATGTTGTTGTACCATTCTTTAACCATTTTGACATGTACACAAATTAAGCGTATATTTGAAAAATGTATTAGGAAATCACTAAAAATATAAGCGATAATGAATCTAGACTTATCACTTTATATGCATTGTCATTGTGGATGTTTGTTTCACCTTCTGGAAGTTTTTTCCAATAGAATTGTAAAAATTAAAATGTCTTTCATCTGTGTCGAACATAAGCAATGTGTAGTGTTTGTGATTTAGAAGAGGTATACAGATTTTTCACGTAACTCCCATTTGTTTGTTTAATCGCTCCCCCAAACTGTGATTTAATTCTTTCATTTCGGCTTTGTCATTTTCATAATTGGTGAAGTTCATCTGTTTATCCAGAACATAATTAGTATATAGACACTCAGTATGCAGCATCAGTATGAATTATCAGTGTGGACATGTGTATGAGTCATCAGTATATAATTTCAATGACATTGAATAGATTTTGTCTAAATTCAATATTTATAACTTACAAAGAGATTGACTGAGAAGTAGAAGTTTTGATGATCCAAATTGTTTTCTTGGTCCCTGAGAATGTAGTTGTGTGCATCAATCACAGTATTTGTAACTCTCTCATCTCCAAGGAATTCATCCATATCTTCTTTCATCACAAAATTGTCATAGTAGTTGAACTCATTTGCAATTGATGACCAATATATGTCCCTGAAATGCAATATACATAGAAATATGTTAATACAGGATCAGTATTTTGAAGTCTAACAGAAATTATAGATTTAGTTGTAAATTTTTCTTACACTGGTGTTTTTTCCCAGAAAAGGTTGATTGTTTTTTTGTCCATTGTGGGTAGGTGAAAGTATATTGGATGGCATTTCCACCCATTTCATTCTCTTGTTTTTTCCATGGCAATGTAATAGAATTGCGTAGTTCTCTTCTTTTTTTTGGCTTTTTGCTTGATGTGTCTGACCATTGTTCGAGTTTGAGGTTGAACAAGTGTTTGAGATTCTGTTGGTACTTCTTCTGGAGTTTGCAAAACCTGTTTTGACTAGATATCTACCTCTTGATCAGAAGCGATTACAATTTTGTCCCCAGTTTTAACAGATCACTTTTTAGTTACAAAATCAATAGCAGAATCTTGATGAACATGTTTCTCAGTTTTCTCTTCTTTCTCTGGTTCAACCTCATTGATGAAACCCAAGGTCTTGTTTAGCTCTGAAATTTCTTCTTGTTGCTTCTTCACCAATTCTTCAAGAGAATTTTTCTCAGCTTTTAAAATTTAAAGTGGCATGTGTTGATAGCATTATTCAACATCTGAAGCCGAAGTTTCACCCTCATTTTTCAGTACTGTGTAGCATCTATTTGCTTTGAGAGAGCTCTTCTTATGTTAACTCCTCTTCTAAATTTTCACATTCCCATTTTTCTTCACCCGTAAGAGGAGCAAGAAGTCATTCATAGAATATTTGTTGCTTTATTGTCTTGATTGTCGACTCTTTGGGTGAACTGGCAGTTGAGGAACAAATGTTGCATTTCCTTCTTGTTACTTAGCTTGAACTAGCAGTGGAGGGACGAAGGTGCTTGGACCCACTATTTTCACTGTCGCTTCTTGCACTATAGGAACTTATTCTTGGATTGAAGTACTTGGAAGCTCTTTTGCACTGCCACTTCTTGTATTGGAGGAATTGATTCTTCAATTGATGTACCTGGAGCCTCTTTTTGTACTACCTCTTCTGCTTGGAAATGAACCACATTATTGATCACCCTATCAATTTCAGTCATGTCCATGTCTGTGATGTCTACATTTCTTTCTTCATTTTCAACACTTTGATAGGCAGAATCATGTGCAATATTTTGGTCATCTTGTACTTGCTAATTTGGAATTTGAGTGCCAAAGATACTCTGATTATCAACTAGTGTGTCAAACTGATCTCCATTTTCATTTTGTTCTCCACCCTCTTCCTCCTGATTGTATTCAAAATCAAGAATTAAATGAAAAAGATTTAGTATGCAACATTAGTTATGGATTATAATGACAAAGCTTCAGTTATGAATTATTACTAATACAAAAATTTAGTATGCAGCATTAGTTATTGATTATAATGATAAAGATTCAGTTTTATAGCAAAATAATTATGCAGCATCAGTTATGGATTATAATTACAAAGCTAAAAACTTAGTATGCAGCATCATTTATATCAGACTGATATAAGTTTTTGGCATACATTATTATTTATACAAGAATTAGTATGCAGCATCAGTTATACCAGAATTAGTATGCAACATCAGTTATATCAAACTTAGTATGCAACATCAGTTACACCATACTTATATAAGTTTTTAGCATGCATTATTACTTACACAAGAATTAGTATGCAACATCAGTTATACCATAATTAGTATGCATCATCAGTTATACCAGACTTAGCATGCAGCATCAGTTATACCCGACTTAGTA
Organism: Malus domestica; assembly: GCF_042453785.1. Classification (NCBI taxonomy): domain Eukaryota; kingdom Viridiplantae; phylum Streptophyta; class Magnoliopsida; order Rosales; family Rosaceae; genus Malus; species Malus domestica. Next base: position 27,807,435 of record NC_091673.1, read on the forward strand.
TGCAACATCAGTTATACCAAACTTAGTATAAGTTTTTAGCATGCATTATTACTTATACAAGAATTAGGATCCAGCATCAGTGATAAAAAAATTAGTATGCAGTATCAATTATACCAGACCTAGTATGCATCATCAGTTATACCAGACTTAGTATATAGCATCAATTCTACTAGACTTAGAATGCATCATCAGTTATACTAGAATCATTCAATTGATGGCATTTTAACTTTTTTATGGCAAAGTCATGATTTTACCTAAAATATAAACACAAATTTTAAGCAGAATTAGCTGTTTTTTTTTTTTTTTTTTTTTACCATTTTGTCTGATGTCACAGCCCGTTCCAAATATATAATTTTCGATGATGTAAAATGACAGCGTTATCCTTGGACGGGAAAATGATAGTGTGTATGTGTGACATATCGAGACTTAGAGATTGTTTTGTGGTCTTGAATTGGTGACCATGTGGATCACACACACTTACTCCTTTTCTTTTCTTCCCGTGCCCTCTCTCCTTTCTTGGACTCTCTCTTCTCTCTCTCTCTCTCTCTCTCTCTCTCTCTCTCTCTCTCTCTCCTTTTTCTTGTACGGACAAACACTAAGGACCTCTCAAACCTCATTGATCGAGGAAGAAAATGGTACCATTGTGTTCGTGAAGCTTAGACGAGTCGATTGGTACCTATTTCAGGTAAGGATGCCCTCGAAAACCCTAGTTTTTCATAACCCCTTATTTATGCACTATTCATGCACACGTAATTATGGATGTTTTTGGGAATTTGAAGCTTGTAGGAAGTTTAGTGAGGTCCCAAGGAAGCTCGAAGTGCTTCGTTTGAAGGTTTTGGACGTCAGGATCGTGTGGACGAAGTTTGGCCGGTTTTCTTGGAATTCTCTGGTGAGATTTCGTGACTTTTAGAACATTAAATTAGTGTGATTGTGTTCTACAAGTTAAGAGCTTCATTTTGGTATAAAATACGTGAAAAATGGTGTAAAAACAAGAGAGAAATAGGCAATTGCAGGTCTGTCCAGAATACAGCACCGGTGACACAGTTCCGGCATTTAGAGGTTAAAGGTGATGCGCGTGAGGGCGCGTGAAGCCGTGCCCTCCCCGGTGCGTGGGGGCGCGTGAGCCACAGAAAAATTTATCTAAAAATATCAAGATGTTTGTGAGGTTGTGTAGGTCACGTTGGTATATTCAAATACCAAAATTGAGCAATGTATCAGAAGTTATTAGCTAGTTTTGCCTATATGCTTTAAAATAACGTTTTTATAGTTAATTTGCATGTAGGTGAGACTTATCCCGAGGACGAGCGTATCCAGGGGCGACTCGAGGGTTACGACCTGTCGATATATTAGTGAGTGGGCTTTTGTTTTCAGTATATATTTATATACTTGTTATATTTCCCAGAAATGCATTTTTTAAGGAAAGTATGCTTTGAAATAATATGCCAAATGCTTTTATATTCTGAATATGCATTTCAGGGTTGCATATATATAAATGTGGTGCTGTGGAGGCACAGGTAAGTTTAGGTAAATTATATTTGGTTATATGAATCATCGATGATATGATATGTGACTGAATAATGTTGAGCTCATAAAACTGCACCTAGGGTGATTGTGATGTAGCCAGAGATATGGAGTACATGCCTGTTTATTTACGTCACCGCCCGCACTATGTGCTCATATTGGATCCAACTTAAGTGCACAGTCTTGTCGTACAGACCTTATTCATGGTTCCGACTCGTAAGTGACTAGCGATTTATCGCCCGACTATTATGAGAGAATAGAATTGAGCATAATTATATTTCACCCAATCTTGTCGTACGAACCCTTTTTAATGGTTCCGACTTATGTGCAGTGAAGGATTATTTTGTGAAAACATGTTCATTTAAGCAACATCTATAAGCATGCAATTAACAATTAAAGGCGGAATCATGCTTGCATGCACTTAAAAACAAAACATTAACCATGAAATTCAAAGCCTAGTAGATTGGTGAACCATGAATCAACTCAAAATAAAGTGAGTTGAAATTTATACCTTTGTAGATTCCTCTTTGCATAAGCAAAGGCTAATCACCCAAAGAGAGGGCCTTCATTCCTTGCATATTAAATCTATGGATTTGGATGGAAGAATAGGATTCTCCAAGTTCTCAAAATAGAGAACCTCTAAGTCTCTTCACCAAGGTTAGATTGGAGAAGAAATGAGTGACCTTGGAGTAGTGGGATTGCTAGATGCACCCTCCAAGGGGCCGGCCTCTTTAGAGAGAAATGGAGAGACATGTTCTCTCCAATTTTCTCCAAAACAAACCCTTAATGAATTTTGGCTATAAAGTCATATTTATACCTTTATTCATTTGAGTGGCAAACTTGTAAATAAGTCCAAGTTCACTACCCTTAACCATATGGCCGGCCTTAGGGTGTTGTTTGGGCTTTTGGGCTATTGTGAATTAAGTTGTCATACAACTTAAGTCAATGGGCTTGACGTTCGAAGCCCATTGGGCCTAAACGTCCAAAACTATCCCGATGTCTTTAACGAACTTATTCGTTTGATTAATTAACATATTAATTAATCCTTGCCATAAATAAATGATTAAACCATTTAATCATTCTTACTCATCTCCATTGTTTCTTCAATCTCCACCTTACACGGTGTGCGATCCATTAGGTTCCTTTTAGCGAGGCAGTGGGCGATTAAAACCATTTTACATCGATTGTGAATTGAAACTTACTTTCAATTCTCCCTTTAGTGATTATACACGTTTAGGGCTTCCACAAACCATGAGTGACACCTTGCAGCATATCATGGTTACCCAAGCTAATCAGAAGAGGTAGAGAAAACCTATTCAGTTTGGGATTACAAATGCAATACGGTCTTTCTCTAATCTAATACTCCTGACCACATTGTTTGGTTTGATAGTTTATTTATTCATGTCTACTATCCAATGTGATTCGTGTGCTTATATGATTTCCTTGAATGTGATTCGGAACGCATTCCCAAATCTCATTCATACTCTGGCCAGAGATTCTAAATCATATCATAGAGTATTCTTCCTCAAACAGTTTGAAGGTTAGAGATCCCATGTTGCGCATTCACTTGCCTCCATGGCTAAGTGGCTTAACCCCAACGATGCCGTGGACACTCTAATGGAATGACGTTTGACATAATCAAAGATCAAGGACTTAACCACAAGACAACTATGATGCCTCAGGTCAAAGGACTACTTTGCATTATCCCAACCATGAGTTCTCATGTGACATCATATGAGAACTCTTCGTTGATCACGTTCAGTGAACTCATTCTCTATTGAGCACCTATGTACTTGTCTTGATGTCACACACACCAATGACTCGAGACTAGTCACTCTCCCTGAGAGAAGACACAGTACGTACCGATCTTAACGGACTGTCAATGCCCAATTGACAATCCTATGATCAGGAACATTTAGGATGTGTCTACGAAAGAATGGTCTCATGAATCTAACTTTATTAGATTGCATTCTCCCAATCACATATTCCTTGGACTTTATCGTTTAAGCATATAACATTTATATGAGACGGCTCAAACAATAATCTTTGCCCTTTATATTAAACTAGATTAGTTTAAGATGTGAAATGTCCGTAAAGTATCATCATATGATTGGCTTTAGGGCACATTTCCAACAATCTCCCACTTGCACTATAGCCAATCAGCTTGTTCATCAGTGATGATACCTCTTCTGTAGTCATTTCATAAATGGCTGAGTAGTAGGCCTAGACAATGGATATCTATATGTTATCCATAGAAGCAACCTTGAGAATAACGACGTCACCATTATACATGATTCTCAATCATGTGGTTCAGTCTCTCATATGAGTTCGGACCTTGATGAGACCTTGATTCCCTGGCTTGAGCTATCGCCCCATTAGTGTCATAGTGTCAGTACACTAGATACACTTTCTGGTTGGAACCGAATAGAGAGTTCATAAATGAACTTTCTCATCCAAGCAACATTGTTGTAAGCTTCTTTATGGCAATATATTTTGCATTCATAATGGAACACACTAAAGTCATTACTTTAATGTTTCCATCCAAATATCTCTTTAGTCATAATAAAGAGATATCCGTTTATCTCTTCATTCATAATGAAGAAACATCCAATGATGAATTAGATTCATAATCTAATACATTTACACTTCCTTTACGTTACTCTAATTCTTCCTCATTCTATGAGGAATCTATCCTTTAGTATTTCTTAAATACTTAAGGACTCACTTGACAGTTGCCATGGTTCTGATCCTGGGCTTGCACTGATATCGTCTTGTACCGTTCTAGGTACAACTCATATCAATGTTTTTCATACAATATAAAATACATAAATCACCTTTATGCGTATGCATAAAGGATTCTATTTACGCATTATTTCTTTGGGAGTCAAAAAGTACGTTCTCTTTGAGAAGAGCAACATCTTAGTCTCACTAAAGTTGTCCTCCTGATTGAAGTTTATCATCATATGAGAAACTTCCTAGCATCTCTTGTCTATTATTAGGGATTGATATAATCAAATTATATCCTAAAATCTATCATTATAGATTTCCATCCCATGTATATAGACTATATCTCCCATATACATTCTATCTTCATATAATGTTTAAAGTCATAACTTTAACGAAGAAATATTCTTTTCATTTCCAAAATTAATATATCATATATATATTCATATATATCACATATATATTTATATATATATACAAATTTAGGAATATGATTAACTCCCACTAATCTTTTGTAAACCTAGTAAACAAAAGATTCATTTACATCTTTATGAGAAATCAAACGATTTGACCTTTCTCTCATAAGACGCTTATAGCTCCCACTAGCTTGCTAAGATCCATGATGGATGGATCTCTACAACTTACATGTCTTGTGATTCATAGTTTTTAGACATATATTATCAAGACTATCTTAATAATGGTTTCGAAAACCCATACTATGTCCAAACATTGAATCACCATTTAGCTGTAGCTAGCAATCTTCGAATTAATTGAAACCAACACTATCTCAAAGATGGTTTCTTCAAAGTCAACCATTCTCTTTGATTGTAGTCACCTTAAGCTACCAATTAGCTTATAAAGGTTTCATTATTTCGGGTCAAATGGTACTTTACCATTTCCTTAAGTATATATCATATATATACACTCAATGTAGTCATAAGGATTTTCATTCTTATTTCTTTCGAATTAAGAGGTGCAACTCTATGACATAGTCATAAAGTTCAAACCATTCAACTGAGACGGTTTATAAATCCTTCTCTACTACCTTGGAGCTTTTGGTATAGGAACTAGGTTGTTTATATTTGTTGATTACTTTCTTGTCTCTCAAAGAACCCATTCTTTGAGTTCTATCTCTTGTTCATTTGCTTTTAGGCAAATCACATTGTAGGATTACAATGAACTACCCAACAAAACAACATTTGTTAGTTGGTTTATAGAAGCGATATCCAAAAGTTAATTTAAGGATATCCCACAGGATTGTTATCAAACAAATATTGCTTATTAGCTCACAACCCCAAATTCTTAACATGCTTGAGATTTGTCTTTCTTTCCAACTACATCTTTTGGAGTCATGAAAAATTTGGAAGATCTTCTAATTGACAATCATATTGTTTTAGAAGTATATATCCTATATATGGGTAATAGATAACATCGAACTAAATCTTATTCGAGTTCGTTCTTCTCCTTAATGGAGAAATTTATTATCTTATGATGCTTCTTTCCTTGATATCTTTCAAGGAGACTCATCTAAAGTGTTTCTTTTCCTTGGATCAAATCTAAGGAGGTAAATACTTTAGACGTCTTACTCATCAACTTACATTTCTTGAATTCTTTGAAAACTTTTGCAAAGCATTCGGACTTGTGTTTATTCAAAATAAACTATAGTCCAACCAAGAGTGATCTTCGGTGAATGTCATACAACATGAGTAGTATTATGTTTGTGGACAAGTGCCACTAACATCTAAGTGAATTAACCTCAACAACTTTGTGATTCTTTCTTCTTTCCAAAAGAATAAAGATTCGAACATTTCGCCTGTATACAATTTTAACAAGAAGGTATTGGATCCGGATCTAACGATCCAAAGCATCCATCAATGACCAACTCGTAATTTATGTTTTAGAGGTATCACAACTCAGTTGGGATTAGTCACTACCTTGCAACCTTTTGGGTTTTAAGCATCATTGTATTCTAAACAGTTAACACTACCATATCATCTCTACTATAGAGATAATTAATTAGATTACAATAATCTAATCATTCATTAATAAAGAACAATGTTTTGTCAAACAAAACATTCATCCATCTCTACTATAGTGACGGAATTAAATTCCTTAAAATTGGAATGTAAAGACAATCTTTGGTTTTTCCAATTTCTTTGGTAGTTCATATGAGGAAGTAAGTACTATCTGCTTTCGCAGAGATCTTTATTTTATTCACGTTCCGAATGTGAAGCACCTTTTCCTTCTCTCATATATCTTCTACTTCTTATTAGTCACACTTTTACAACGATTGTAAAACATAGTTACTAATACGGAATCAAGCATTCAAGTAGAAGAACCAACTGTTTTGAACTATTCAAGAACAATTTACAACACCTTTGAAAGGCTTGTTCTTGACACTTGCAAGACATTTCTTGCAAATACCCCTTCCAATGTCCATCCTTTCATAAAGAAAGTTTGTTCCCTTGGAGTTAATTCTTATCTTCTTCATTTGACTTTCACCTTTGACTACATTAGTCATGGTCCCTAAACTCCTACTATCTCTCTTGAAACTTATTTCAATTGTGTTATACACATCAAACATTTTGGAGAGCATGTGGTTATTGTTCACCACATAGTTTACAATAAACTTAGTGAACCATTACGATAGGGACACATAGGTGAAGTCCTTGCATAGTTTCCGTCTCGTTAAGTGGTTTATCACTTCAACACTTAATGATTCAAAATCATCATAAGTCCATGTTAATGGACTATTTTTGTCAACCAATCATTATGTTCTAAACATAATTACAAACTTTCAAGAGTTGTACAAGGCAACTCTTATTTCTTCATACAACAATTTGTAAGTGAAGAATCATGGCACATAAAGTGTCCATGCCTTTGTGCTTTCTTCTAAAGTTCCTTGTTCATGTAACAAAGAAACAAGCACTAATGTTTGCATTGATTAAGGGTTGTTCAAAACAACTCTTATTTCTTTATACAACATTTTGTAATTGAAGAATTATGACATTAAAAGTGTTGTCCTCTTTATGATAGACTTTATCTAACATATACTTCTAATGATACTTTATCAATAGGAAGATTGTGAGGATGAGACTACTTAGGTACATTTACAAGCCATTAAAGACAATCTATGGTTTTGTAGTACCAAGTCCGGAAACTAAAGCTTTCGGCTTTTATTTGTCAAGTGTTGGATAGCGTTTGCAAATATATTGGTAAACAAATACATAACGAATATAAATTGATTGATTTTAAGCCATTTGATTCGGGTCTTTAAATCAAAATAGCACCACCCACTATTTTTGGCAAATTCCATATCCCTCATTGGAATTCGAGAGTTTTGGATGAAACTCTTAGTAGGGTATGGGAGGCTCACTATTACCAAGCCCACCTCAGAAGAAAATCATATTGGCTAGCGTTAATAATAATGAGAGAGTACGCTTACTCATTTGCATCTCTTGCAAGTACCCATCTAGTTTGGCCTCTAGAGAATGATGCCTCAGAAGAATATCATATTGGCACCATTGCACTTAGTTAAGTCATTCCCACCATGCTAGTTCAAGTAGGGGTTCAAGAATGGCCTCAGAAGAATATCATATTGACCACACTCGTTGCCTACCTTTCACTTCATCATATGTGTATAGGCTTCTCCTGAATGTAAGCACATACTTTGCAACCCCAGAACTGGACGAATACGGTGTATGAGTCATAAACGATTGAAGCCCACCACGGTGGAAGGCCACGAAAGAGTGTTCAAAGCACTCTCACGCTTATCAACTTAATAATGGTTTAGTTGAAGGTTTTAGGTCTCATCACATATAATCATACATTTTAATCTCTATTAAAACAATTTTGGTCCTATTACAACTATTGGTCCATATGATTGTTTTTAGTTGTATATAATACTCTCACTATGCTTATAAAACGTTTTTAAAGCAAGAGTATATGATACTACTAACATAACCTTTGCATTCATTTGATGGACTATATAGTTGCCTTAGGGCCTTAGGATGACTATGAACCTTTGTTTGGATTCAACACGAGCCTTGTGTTGAATCTCGGTCTAGGGATGGTGATTGATTTTAGTTACGCGTTTAATCACATTAAGGCGTGTTGTCTTAAGGGCGTTGGACCCAACTACTTCATTTTCATGCATATCATATAAAGCAAGAAAGAAGTACTTCAAAGTAAAGGTGAGCTTATGCTCATTACAACATTTGCATAAAACAAATTACTTTAAAGTAAAGAAGAGCTTAAGCCCTTTTACAACATTTGATCAAATCAAATTACAACCAAAATCTAATCTACACATTCCCATGGTTCAAACAAATTTGAAACGGCCTATCACATAGCTCAATTATATTAGGCTTAGGTTCATAATCACCCTTTAATTAATTAACACTTTAACTAATTAAATTGAATGCAACATTTTCATTTGGTTTTTGTATCCATAAAATTGATTTAAATGGAGCTAAACAAAATGAAAATCCAATTCTCATTTAAAGAGACAAAACAATTTTGTTCTCTACCTAATTTGGGCCATAAAGCAATTAACCTCAACTTTTGGGCTATATTGCAAAACTTTTGGGGTCACTTTGTAAAGACACAAAAGTCCACTACTTCATGTAATTACAATAGAACCCAAAATTTAATCAATGCAAAAACTTCATTAAAGGAGCAAAACAATTTGTCCTTTAGCGTTTTTGAACCTAAACGTAAAAACGTAAACTTTTGGGCCAAAGTGCAAATACACAAAAGTATCAAAACTTTATGTAATTGCATAAAAGGCCCCAAAAGTACTCCCATTGAGGGAGGGCAGGTTTTTAGAGAGGGAAAGGGAGTGGAGATAAGTCCACACAAATTTGGAAATTTTTTCAACAATTTCATAAATTCATGCAAGTGGAATTTGTGACATAAATTCATGCAAGTGGTATGTGACTTAAAGTCATGCAAGTGATGTGTGTGTAAGAGAAGTACTTCTTACACACCTATCACCATTTCCATCACCTTACACAATTTCTATCACATTAAAACATTTGATAAAGCACAAAACAAAGACTTTATGAAATAAATCAAAACTTTGAATCAAAACACAAACGTTTTTGTTCTTGGCAAAAATGTCAAGAACAATGAAGAACACTCATGAAAAAACTCAAAATTTTCCATGAACATTTTTCACCCAAAAACATTCCAAAACCATTCAAACTCAAGGGAAATAACATCTAACCAAACTAGGGTACATAGGGGTTCCAAAAGTCACTTTAAAACACTTTTAACAAGTCAAACAAGAACCCAAAAATCCACCCTTTGGATTTGGCCGAACTTTCCCAAAAGCATGGCACCAAATTTTAGCTCCAATATTCATGCTCATATGAACTACATCTACAACATTTGAGATGGCAAATTTTCTAACAAATTTTATATTCAAAGAAGCAAGAATAAAGCTTGTAACAATTACAACTTTTAAATCACAAACTATGAACTACAAAACCCAAAAGGATTCACCAACTACTAGACCTAGGCTCTGATACCACTTGAAGGATTATTTTGTGAAAACATGTTCATTTAAGCAACATCTATAAGCATGCAATTAATAATTAAAGGCGGAATCATGCTTGCATGCACTTAAAAACAAAACATTAACCATGAAATTCAAAGCCTAGTAGATTGGTGAACCATGAATCAACTCAAAACAAAGTGAGTTGAAATTTATACCTTTGTAGATTCCTCTTTGCATAAGCAAAGGCTAATCACCCAAAGAGAGGGCCTTCATTCCTTGCATATTAAATCTATGGATTTGGATGGAAGAATAGGATTCTCCAAGTTCCCAAAATAGAGAACCTCTAAGTCTCTTCACCAAGGTTAGATTGGAGAAGAAATGAGTGACCTTGGAGTAGTGGGATTGCTAGATGCACCCTCCAAGGGGCCGGCCTCTTTAGAGAGAAATGGAGAGACATGTTCTCTCCAATTTTCTCCAAAACAAACCCTTAATGAATTTTGGCTATAAAGTCATATTTATACCTTTATTCATTTGAGTGGCAAACTTGTAAATAAGTCCAAGTTCACTACCCTTAACCATATGGCCGGCCTTAGGGTGTTGTTTGGGCTTTTGGGCTATTGTGAATTAAGTTGTCATACAACTTAAGTCAATGGGCTTGACGTTCGAAGCCCATTGGGCCTAAACGTCCAAAACTATCCCGAGGTCTTTAACGAACTTATTCGTTTGATTAATTAACATATTAATTAATCCTTGCCACAAATAATTAAACCATTTAATTATTCTTACTCATCTCCATTGTTTCTTCAATCTCCACCTTATATGGTGTACGATCCATTAGGTTCCTTTTAGCGAGGCAGTGGGCGATTCAAACTCTTTCAAATCGATTGTGAATTGAAACTTACTTTCAATTCTCCCTTTAGTGATTATACACGTTTAGGGCTTCCACAAACCATGAGTGACACCTAGCAGCATATCATGGTTACCCAAGCTAATCAGAAGAGGTGGAGAACCTATTCAGTTTAGGATTACAAATGCAATACGGTCTTTCTCTAATACAATACTCTTGACCACATTGTTTGGTTTGATAGTTTATTTATTCATGTCTACTATCCAATGTGATTCGTGTGCTTATATGATTACCTTGAATGTGATTTGGAACGCATTCCTAAATCTCATTCATACTCTGGCCAGAGATTCTAATCATATCATAGAGTATTCTCCCTCAAACGGTTTGAAGGTTAGAGATCCCTTGTTGCGCATTCACTTGCCTCCATGGCTAAGTGGCTTAACCCCAACGATGCCGTGGACACTCCAATGGAATAACGTTTGACATAATCAAAGATCAAGGACTTAACCACAAGACAACGATGATGCCTCAGGTCAAAGGACTACTTTGCATTATCCCAACCATGAGTTCTCATGTGACATGAATATGAGAACTCTTCGTTAATCGTGTTCAGTGAACTCATTCTCTATTGAGCACCTACGTACTTGACTTGATGTCACACACACCAATGACTCGAGACTAGTCACTCTCCCTGAGAGAAGACACAGTACGTACCGATCTTAACGGACTGTCAATGCCCAATTGACAATCCTATGATCATGAACATTTAGGATGTGTCTACGAAAGAATGGTCTCATGAATCTAACTTCATTAGATTGCATTCTCCCAATCACATATTCCTTGGACTTTATCGTTTAAGCATATAACATTTATATGAGACGGCTCAAACAATAATCTTTGCCCTTTATATTAAACTAGATTAGTTTAACGTGTGAAATGTCCGTAAAGTATCATCATATGATTGGCTTTAGGGCACATTTCCAACATGCAGTATATTGCCGTATAGGTCATTGCAGTGACTCCGGCTAGATTGACTTTTGAGTTATGAATTCAACCGTACAGACTACCACAGGGGTTTCAGCTAACATATCATATTTCTATAAAATCATTCTTACCTGGATTGTTTACTTTGTTATATTTTGGCATGGCATACATATGAATATGATTATGTGAAGCATGAATTGAATTGTTATGATTTCAGCTATATATATATATATATATATATATAGGTTTATGCTTATATCTTGATTCTGGGAAAAGTATACATGTTTTACAGTAAGGGGTTAGTATATTGATAAACGAAATGGTTTTGTAAAACATTTGTTTCTGCTCACTCACGTTTTCTGTTTTGCGCCCCTCCAGGTTTTAAATAAGCTTGCTGTTGGTGGCTTGAGGACGTCGGCGGTTCTGACTTATCCAAATAATAGTAGGACATTCTCGGTACTGTATAACTAGTACTTGTCCTACTGGACTACACCTAAACTTTATGCTCTGATTAGGAGTGTTCACTGTTGTAACTAACTCCTATCACTTTCTATTTAGTAGTGCACTCTAGTAATTTGGCTCTTAATTATTCGTATAATTCTTATCTTTATTGCTTCCGCACTGTGCACATGGCTACGTCACTCTCACGTGACGGCCAGCATGCCTTGATATCGGTCGGGGTGTGTCATCTGAGGGGTCATCGTCTTGACTTGTTAGCTTATCTTGACTTTGTGTTTTTATCATCCACGCAGATAGTGTCATTTGAAATTATTCATCATCTGTTTGATCATTACCTTTTTCCGACACATCTGAAATAGTTCTTTCATCATCATCCTCTTCTTGCTGTTGAACGTCAATCATCTCATCATCTGCATCACCTTTTAGAAGTATAGATGTCACTACAGTTTCATCCTTCTTGGCTACTTGCTCAGGTCCCACTACCGTTTCAACTTCTTTAGGATCTTCATGTTGAAGAACTAATTTTTTTTACGCTTTAGCTTTCTTGGCTTTTGGTCCCTTCTTAGCTACTTGCTTTTCCATTTTCCTCTTTTTTGATGCAAGTGAAGGATCGACAAAGTTGTCATCATCATCTTCTAGGCGCTGTTCAACTGACTCCTCAATTTTTTTTGCATTGTCCATCTATGAAAGGTTAAAGAGTTACGTTTTTCTTATATACTTTGTTTGAAAACAACACACAACAGGCACATGCAGAATATCTTTTCACACAAAGTACAAGTAGAATCATGTTTTACATAAAAGTATATGCAGTATCAGTTTTACCTCCAAATTTTCATTTGCTTCTTTATAGATTTTTCCATGTATATTTGCCAAATCCCATTTCACTGTTGTTGGCGAGCATTTATCCTTTCCTTCTATTGGGTTGATGATTGTGCTGTGATCACAAATCCAATACTGTAGACAAAATAAAAGTTAGAGATTTGTATATTTTTGTAAAATAAGATAAAAAAATAAATGTTTTTATTAGTTTTTGTTTACTTACCAGTAAAAGTACAACAGCACCACTGATGGTTGGTTGTTTGTATATTTTTCTCTTCTGTGTTCTATCGATTGATTTCATCAAGTATCTTGTTGTTTCGTTGGCCCGGTTGTACTGATTTATGTTATCGTTGGAGTTGCAATTCTTGGCCAAACTCCAAGGGAGTTTCCCCGCTAAGCTCCCAAGCATATTTGTGTTGAACAAATATAGAATTATAAGGTAGGTTGCATCTTGATCCCCTTTAGTTGTACCAGTATCAAATGCAACTTGAATTACTTGTGCAATTTCTCTTCTACCAATTCTTGTCATTTCCGAGAAGTATTTATCAACAAATTTATTTTTTCTTTCGGCTTTGGGATTCTTGAGTCTCTTGTTGGCTAAGGGGCTTCTCAGCCTCAGTTTGAGATCCCAAAATGTGTTGGACATCATCAACATTTACTTTGCAATATCCATTTTTGAATTTGAACATTCCATTTTCAGTGTCATATCAATTCACTATATGTATGACATCCTAGTCTAATTTCTTCATTTGTAATTCACCTTTTATGTAAGCTTTCACTAGTCTGCTAAAAGGTGACGTGTATATGAATGCCAAGACTTTTGGTATTTCTTCAAGTTTTGGCTTGAGCTCTTGTATTAGCGGCCAAGAGATTCAGTCTTATTTGAGCATAGTTGTCATCTATTGCCCAACGCTTTACGGCATGAGATTTTGGAGCTGGTTTCTTTTTTATTGCAAAATGTTTTACTTTTGTCGTCATCTTCATAAAAAAATGAAACAATCATGAGTATAGTAAATTATCAAATAATAAGAAGTCATATAAATGACAAACTAAATGCCAAGGGCAGATGCTTAGCACATAAGCTAGATGCAGCAATTCTAAGCACACAAGCTATATGCAGCATCATTTAGCGCGCAAGCTATATGCAGCATCACTTAGCAAACAAGTAGATGCAGCATCACTTAGCGCACAAGTAGATGTAGCATCACTTAGCAAACAAGGTAGATGCAGAATTGGTTGTCAACGCACAATGTAGATGAATAATTGTGCAAAAGCAATTTACAAACAGAAAGTAGAACCAGAATTAATTTACATAGTGCAGCATTAGTACAAAGTGCAGCATCAGTTCAAAGTGCAACATCGAAGCTAGACAGTTAATGCTTTTACTCACAAAATTTTGACGCATATTTATATTCTTTTTCAGATGTTTAAGAATTAGTATACATATAAACTCAAAAAGCGAAACTGAAACATTTCAAACACTTTTCTTTTCTTTTTTTCTTTTTTTTTTTTGTGAAATCAAGTGCAAAAAACACTTGATAATGCATCCAAAACTTTGATAATGCATTCGTTTTTTACAGAGTTCAAAATATAATCATGCAAAAGGACAATTTTGAGTAGTAGGAAAATCCTTGAAACACTAATCTTTATGGAAATCCAACTGAACTTTGTGAATCACTTACTAAAAATCCGGCTTGAAAGTGCCGAAAACTATGGAGATTTTAGGGTTTTTTTCTAGGGAAGTATCTTTTGTGTGACAGGAATTTGAAATGATAGGTTTGGGAAGAGGAACGCATGTATTGAATAAGGGAAAAGGGAAAGGAACCAGTTAGTTTTTATGATTTTTGTCGTGTAGTGGTTAACATGGTCATTTATTAACTGTTATAGTCGAGTGACATGGGCCGTAATTTAGTCGGTCCGTTTCTTTTTGGGTTGGGCTTGGTTTTCTGTTATTGGGTTTTTTGTCCCTCCTTGTAATGTTTTAAAAGGTGTAGAGTTGTGTGAAATATGGTATTTGTGTCTCTATAAGTAAGGCTCCCTTTATTTTACAGTATTAATTAATTGGTTTTTTTGGTGAGATTTTGATAATTTGAATTATATTTCTAATGTAGGACTATCAACGTCCTCTTGAGCATAAATTAATCAAATGGATGAATTTTAGAGTGATTCAAATTAGAGGATGTTCAAGAGTCTTTCAAGATGATTGTATCAAAGTTTTAGGTTTTCTACCAAGCCGTTTAACCGTGGCAATGAAATAAAGGCACAGCGTGCAACTTTCCCAAATTGTTATTTTTGGATGTTTTGGGCAATTTGGAGGTCAAGATGACATATTATGAGGAAAATTTCTTCTGAGGATTTGTAGGGTACGACTTAAGCTTTCAAAAGAGACATTTTGGGACTAAATCGGAGTTTATTTGGTCTGTCAAAAATCTAATTTTCTAAGAATTCCGAATTTCAATTCAAATAGGAAACATTTAATTTACTGTTTTATTATTTTATTTTGTTTCCTAGTATTATTCTAAGACCTTTTCTAGGTAGGGTTTTATTTTGCATTAGTATAAATAAGGCTATTTAGCCATATGAAAAAGGGGACGCACTATGAGGAGAAGCACACACTACTTAGAGAGCTTTTGACGATTCAAGTTTATTTTCAAGGTGTTTTCTATCATTTTTTCTATTTCAATAAAATTCATTTTGTTTATAGTTGTTCATAACTAGTTTCTTTTGCTAAGGCGAGGTCACGAACCTTAGCATGAATATATAGTATTTATTTAATTGTTTATGATATTATACATGCATACTTTGAATTATTAATAAATGTGTTTAAATTGTCTATGTATCTTAATGCTTAGCTACCATTAGGATGTTTAGATAAGTAATCAGATGCAATTCGGTTGAAATATCACCAAATGATTGAGTATTGCTTCTTGTGGTTAATAATTGTAATTTCACCTAAGGCGAATATCACGCTCTTAGGGGTTGCATGGTTTTTCAAAGGGTTTTTACAAAACTTAATGAGTCTTGCATATTCATATTTGATCTGAATATCACAGACATGTTGCATGTTAGATATACGTTATTGCTTGAATATCACGAGGAGAATATGCATTACGAAAACTTAACCTTCAAAGTTGCATTTGTAATTCATAAGTAATTGGTAAAGTTACGTAGGATTGTTGTGACAGCAGAACCCTAGGCTTTTGCAAATTGATTTTCAAAACCATTTACTTTTGTTTGCTTTACTTTTCTTTATTTGTTTTTTTATTTTAAATTCGTTTTCAATATTTTCAGTCACAAAATCAATATTTTCCAAACCTTGTTTTAAATAGTTAATTAAGAATTAGTTTAAATACAAATTATTCATTTAATCCATGTGGAAAACGATTTTGCTTGAGCCGTCTATAAACTCTATACTACAATTACCTTGTTATCTTAAGTATTTTTAAATGTTTTTTTATCCCTACTTCTGCAGGTGATAAAAATCTTATCACTTACAATGGATTTGCCATAATAATGTGGTTCAACTTTGCTTTTGGCGAAAATCATACCTAAGAACTCTCACTACAAGTGAAGAGGAATATCACTAGACAGTAATACTAAGTGGCAGGAGGAGCCTAGTTGGCTCTCTCTTTTCTATTATTTGATGTAATGTCTGTTTTTCCATAAAAATTGTTTCAATAAAAAGATATGTAAACAATTCCGATTATAAGCATAAAGTTTCATAAATCAGCTACAAACGCTTTCACAATATTTGTGGAGCCAAATATTGTTCATTTGAAAATGTTATTATAGGGGCTTCCACGGACTTCATGTTGATTCCTCGTAATAATATATTTTTCAGTGGTTCACAAATGCATAAAAAGCCATATATAGATTCTTATTTGACAAATTGCTACCAGCATTAAGAAGGATTTTATTTTAATTTGTTGGGATTCAAATTTGAACGCTTGAAATCTTGCTTTATTTTAATCAGTCCAGTCAACAAATTCACCAGCTTTCACTGTCTCAGTAATTGGTCCAAGATCCTCATAGTTGAAATGCATTTTATTTTTTGAAACTTTTCAGTAACCGCACACCAGTGAATTTATTCTCCTTTTTTGACTAATTGTTAGGACAAAATGGAAACGGAACTTGTTTTTAATTTTATTTTTTTGGGTGGGACAAGTAACATGGCTCAATGGGGAACAATAAGAATAATAATCTTTGAATCGATTTCTATGGAAGAGAAATACTGAAATAGTAGTGTGATGTTTTCTGCAGAACATGGATGGTGATGTTTAGGAGTGGAAGATGCTTGCTGGATCAGACATATGCATGCTTCACCTTCGACGTCTCAGACTCACTGAGGGGTCATGCGCGCATGCGTAGCGATAGTTCATTCTTTTGCATGCAATGTTCTATTTTGCCACATGTTTGCATTCGAAAATATGATAAACACACTCTTTCCAACTTTTTACACGCTCATGTTTAATCATGTTCGTTGTTTTCGTGAACTTGTGATCCTTTGCTCTTATTTTCAACTTGATATCGGTCTGCAAGGTTTTGATGGCTTGGTTCATTGTCGGATTCATAATAAGCTAGAAGATTCATTATTCCTTATGAGTAATTTTGGGGCAAATAAGTTGGTTTCTTGTGTTAAAAAATCTCACCCAGATAAAACCACGTGAGAAAAATTCAAATGAAACAAAACGATACCCACATGCTCTCGGAATCCATATAGCAAAACAACCAACTCGGATTACAATACATAGGAAAACACCCGAAAATTAAATTAAGTTAATTACTAGGTTCTTTATGCTATGAAGTTGTGAACTGCATGAGAATTTTGGTTTATGTTTGTGTTTCTTCAGATTCTTCCTGAGTTGTATCATGCCAAAAAGGAAAAATAAACGGAAAAAATAAATTCAACGTCGGCTATATACAATTGGGGCTTAAATGTCAAAATAGTCTCTGTGTTTTACTTGTGCGGTTAATTTAGTCCTTGTGTTTTCAATTTGGCCAATTTGGTTGTGTTTTAAACTGTTATCTAATTTGTCCAATTCCTTAATTTACTGTTAAATATTTCATTTTAAATTATTAAAAACCAATTTATTTAAGAAATATGAAAAGCTCAATGTAAAATTAAAAATAAAAGTTAAATAAAAATAAAATAAATGTTCAAATTAAAAATTCAAGCCAACATCTCCAACCATGAGCGTGCAATGGGGAAGGGACGATCCACAAAGGAGGAGAATGGTGCAGATCAATGCTACGAAGGTGGTAGATGCGGAGATGACTCAGATTGGGGTCATATGGGGTCAACGTTAGCATAGAGGAGTGGAAGGTGAAGAGCAACGCAACGTCGACGTATCGCTGGAGAAATGACGCAGAATTCGATGGCAGGTGGGAGACCACGAGAGTGAAATTTTTCGGAGAGAGAGAGGATGGGTGGTTATGGGGCGATTCATGGTGGTTGGAGTGTTTGCTTATGGATGGATTCGATGATGGTGGTAGCTGGGATTTAGAGGAAAAGTAGAGGCGGGAGGGTTTCAATTTTGTTGTTGTTGAATTTTCATTATTTTCTTTTTCTTTATTTTTAATGTAAATTTCGGTAATTGGATGGAAAATGAGCAAATTCACTAACTGAGTTAAACACAAAAATCAAATTGGCCAAATTGAAAGCACATGATCAGGTCATAAAGGTAAAACTTATAGACCATTTTAACATTTAAGCCTATAGTTAAAAAATACAAAAATGGTCCAAATTCTTTGCACTTAAAATGTGTGCAAGTACAACTTTGTTAGTTTCTTTCAACTTGTTGAATGTCTTCGTTAATCTCCACCAATTGTAAAGACTTTTTTTTTTTTTTTTTTTCTGAATGCCACAGTTTAGCACGTAACTTGTACTACCTATGAATTTCTTGCCCTTTGTAATAAAGAAGAACATGTTGGAAGTAGCAAATTTTTTTTTTAAACCTATCATTGATAGAGAAAAATGTTACAAGAGAACTAGATAACATAAATATAACCTACAAATAGGCCTAGTGTACATAGAAGCCCAAACAAAACACATGATATCCCCAGTAAACTTAGTCTCTTAAACACAAGTTGTCTCTACCACAACCACCATGTACCTCACCCTTCCGCCGCTTGGGTCAATCGATTCGCCGTTATCACCAACAAACCACACAAGCCCCACATAAAAAATATAGATACAAACAAGCCCCAAAAGAAAAAACTAAACTTATCCCTAGCTTCACAACATTAAAGATCCACAAATAATACATAAAATTTCCTCTTAAAGACTCAACAAACAAACTAAGCGGCCAACACTAACAATCATATTCACCTCGAGGACAAGCAAGGGAAAATTTCAAATGCCAACAAAGCAAATAGACAAAACACCAACAAAATCATAGAATGGGGCAGCACAAAGACAAAAACCACCAAAGTGGTTTTGCACACCTTTGTTTGAGTGAGCAACGACTCACTCCCGAGGTGGGTAGTAAACATAGTGGCCAGATGAGGCTTCTCAATCGAAAGCAAGCATGTAGCAAGTAATTGGAGGAATTGTAGTGGAGGAGTGAGAGGGTAATGGAGAAATAGTAAGTGATACAAAAGTGAAAGAGAACTACGTTGGTGTTAGGGTTAGGAATTTGAGATATTTTTGGGGTTAAATTGAATATGGTGCAGCAAACTGAGTATCACTAAGTATGGTAGGTTTGGTCACCTGCGCACTTGGGCTAGGTTGTTTGTATGATTGTGCATGACTCAGGGTAGATAATGTATTCACAACGTATTTTCACAATGTTGATTATATATATATAGTATATCATTATACTGTAAATATAGTACAGATACGTTGTCAATACAAGTCATGTGCAAACCATGCGTACAACCCAGGTGGGCAGGTAAAAATGATTATAGTTTATACAACAATATTTTTATACCAAAGGTAGCATTTCTGCTAAGTTTGAAGCATAAAAATGATTATAATTTATCAATGTGATGGTCAATTAAACCCTCATAGATGATTCTCGACTACCGATGCATACATGCGACGATCACAACGTATTGTAACCTTCAAATTCAGAATGTGCCATCTTGAGAAGCACCAACTCCAATTCTCATGTGTATCCTGATAAGCTAACAAGTGAGATCTTGGTTTTTTTTTTCATCCTTGTTGAGACCCAAAAATGTCACATGCAAGCCCAAGCAAGTCTCAATACTCAATTCTCATACAAACCCCAAGTCATGCGTAAACACATGCAAAGGTGCAGAATCGAGAAAGGAAAATATTCACAGTTATGCCACGCTACGGTAATTAAATCGGGTATTTGCATAAATCATGCCAGGCCCATGAAAATCCATGCATATTTATCATGCTAACTACTATTCACACTAAAATAAGCTCAAATCACATGCACGGGACTTGTTAAGTGAATTGCGATGTGGATGGTTACAAAAGTTTATTGGGTCTACACAGAGTCAAGATTATGGAAGACTTTGGGTTGCTTGGGCCCAAGATTCAAGCCCATAATCTTTGAAGTCCACCGGATAAGTTTGAGAGAGAACAAACCTAGTGTCTTTCTTTTCATAGCAAGCCAACCAATCTAGTTAGGAAGGAACCAAATCTCAGGCCTTAAGTTCACGTGATAACCCGGCCAAACATGCATTTAATGAAAAGAGAGGTTAACTTTCACTTCCAAGCCCACACAGAAGAATGACACATGAAAGCCAGGAGATGCGTTGCCAGAAGTAACACATGTGGAAGCTGACCCAAAAAAGTAGTGCCTTTGGAAGGAAGCGCATTGTAGTCTTCACTGGCGCTTTAGTGCTTAGCTATCTCACACCAAAAAGGAAGGTTGCAGCTAAGAGGAGGATTTAGCCACAACTGGAGATTCCTTAGGAAACCTGGAAATGAATCATTCACCTAAAAGAGGTATCGTAAAGGCAGAGAAGAAGAGGAACTTGACCAAAAAGACTAGACTTAAGGAGAACGTTAGGAGGTGTTTAAGGATTGTGATGCACCAAGCTAGGGAAATCACTCCCTAAATGCAAACAGTCTCAAGCCTCAGGAAGGCCACCTTTGCAAACTTAGTGTTTTCCACAACCTCCTTTTAAGCATCTTAACCATTAGAAGCATTGTTATTACCCTAGGAAACTCAGATACCCAACCTAGAATGTCATATAACAATGCAATCTCTCTCTCTCTCTCTCTCTCTCTCTCTCTCTCTCTCTCATGCTAAATTGATAAACTTCTAATTTCCACACCATGCCTCACTTGAGCAAGTCTTTATTTGCTTAATCATGTTACCTTTGAGTCATTGATCTAACCAAGATATTTCCTAAGACGTGCCTATCCCTTCGGGATATCTCGGAACTTGGTATGAAAGAAGACCAAGAGAGACAAAGGGACACCTGCGAATCCTAAGTCCATTTAGACCTAAAAGTCCCCCAACACTACCTTCCGAAAGAAAATAGGGAAATTGCCAAAAATGATCCATTTTCTTAATCTTAGGATTGAAATAGGACAAATTAGCCATGCACAAAACTGAATGACAAAATATCCACACATAAAATGTAAAAACTCACAGGTGATGATGCCATTTTTCTTATTTCGAAGAGAGAGCTGTAAGCTCTTGGTTTTTGGGTTGGCTCAAATGTGTGAGCATATCATGTGCATGTCACTGGAAAGAGATGATTATTAATGAAATTTCCAGAATCTAGGTTCAGGTCAAAGATTTGTAAACTACAGATCTTTAAGAGATTTCCAGAATTTAGGCCTCCATATATCCCCCAACCCCGTTAATTGCACATACACAACTAAACCAAAGATTTCCTCCAAATACTGCATCAAGAACCCTAATTTCTCACAGTAAAAACAAAAATATCAATTTGAAAAATTGAAAGCTCCAATCTTTGCCGCAACACTTGAATCTTAGAAAATGACACATTGCATCAATAGGACAAGTGCTAACCATATGTCCCTAACCACCCTGTAAACCATCCGATCAGATTAGCAAATTGTGTGTTTGTTTCAAATAAAAACAAGAACAAAAACAAAAATGTCCAAACCCTCAGTGCTGCTCCCACCCACTAACCCTAAACCCATCGAGTGGCTCCAGCCACGTCGAGAAGTTAGGCAGTCTCGACACCTATCTCGTTGGCTTCCCTAACTCCAAGGTTGCCACTCTTTCCTTATTCTCTCTCTCTATGTTTCTCTCTCTACAAAATGAAAAATGAAGGTTGGAATTTCTAGGTAACCCATTTACATGGGAGGGTAATTTGGTAATTGTAAGTTTTAGAAAAATCTTATTTCTGTCATATTGTTGTTCATGTCGTGTGCATAGTCTGTGCATATCTGAAAATCCTATTTTGATCCCAAAATTTACAAAATGAGTCATTTTTGTCTATTTTAAAAAAAAATAAAAGAAAGGAAAGCTAAAAGTCCCTCAAAACTAAAAAGGTGCAGCTTTCAAATTTGATGATCGATACGATATGCTACTCACAAGGCATGTTTTTCATGGAACAACTTTAATAAGAAGTTGTTTGTCACATGTCACCACGTAGGCCAAGATCTACTCAAACTCTGTCTAGGCAGCTTGACAATCCAATCTCTTTTGCCTTTCCAACTCAAATATCAAAATCATCAACCCAAAAATGAAAATTGTCAACTTTTTACTCATTAGAAGCCAAGACTTTTTCTGCTGCTTTTGCAAACTCAATCCTCCTTTTACAAACATAAAATCTGGGGCTTGTTTGCCTGTTTCCACCTTTTCATGCCTCCTATTCCCAAACTACCCCCTCTCCTGTGTTCCTATCCATTCACACAGTTCCTTTCTTTCCCTTTTTTTTTCTATACTATCATCATTAGATACTAGTACATACAAAACTCCTTCGATATAGTGGAAACGAGTGATCTCCTGTAACCCTTTTTTTTATAAATTCAGATCTTTTAATTTAACGACTGACATCATTTGTCTATTATACCGAAATATCAGACTTAAGTACAAACCGACCAACCAAACTCAAAATGTTCTAAGAAAAACTCAATTAGGTTACCAAACCTTTTATCTTGCTGTCAAATGCACTTTGAGATCAGCAATGACTTACTCTCTTCTTTTTGCCCTTAAATCAATGCCCTCAAGAATTTTGTTGCTCTTAAATTGTCATGGGTCTTGGTTAAATTCTTGTTGCATTGGAATCTAGACCTATGATAATCTCAGCCCTAACTCATTATCCTATGCCTACTTCGAGCCGTTAGATTGAATGATTCACCTTCTACACTTTAATTTTGTACTCGTTAGATGAAATACTTAAATAAAAAAAAAACAGATAGAATTAAAAAAATGAAGTAAAAAAAGATGGTGCGAAAATCATTCTCGTAATTAAAATGCCGACATCTCCACCAAGAGGCAAAAGTGGCCATGTGAACTCCAGCCCCAGGTGGTCTCTCAGAAGCAGGCCAGCCAGCTAATGGATAGCATCTTTAACAATATTATGTAATACCAAACATCTCCCACCAATTGTCTTTTTAACACACAAAAGCAGCGTAGAAAGCAAATCAGATCATATGGTCACCAAACCACATGCAAATACATAGACTTATCCATGCCATTGCAATGCAAAGATCATATTGGTTTCAATATTCTTTTGGCTGCAAGTAAATTGGATTTCGATTTCATTATTCAAAATACTACAAAGACTAGAGATTCTTTTTATAACATGTTAGAATTGGATAATGTAGAAAGCTTCTAATTTTCTCATCCCCAAATCCCACAAATCAAAATTTGAATATCCAATACTTTTCAAATCTCAAACTTGCCCACCCCCTTTTTAAATCCTGAATCCGTCACTAATACCCTACGTTCATTTTTCTATAATGTCATCATCTTGTTTTTGATCATCCTCTTCATCACCTTTCTTGCAGCTGTCCTGAACAAGGTCACATGACCCTTCATCTTTAGGACTCTCCAATGCCCTCTTCTCCTGCTCTTCTTCCTCTTCTACATCTTCTTCCTCTTCCAACTCACCACCCCCATTACTCTCTTTCTTCTTCCTCCTCTCCGCCCTCGCCTTCAAGGCCTCCAGCAATTCCATCACCGCATTGCCCTTATCCCTCCTGTTCTTAATCAACACCTCACTCACATCCGCAGGAGTCATTGCCGCCTTCTCCAAAACCTCTTCAAACTCCCTTGTAATCTCCTCATCCAAATCCCCCTCGTCGTACCCCAAATAATTCCTCAGCAGAATCTTCAACGCCGGGAACGAACAGTGGCTCATGAAAATATGCATATCCATTCTCCCACTCCTCAGCAATGCAGGATCAAGCTTCTCAATGTGGTTGGTTGTGAACACGAAAATTCTCTCACTCCCACAGCACGACCACAACCCATCAGTGAAATTCAACAACCCCGAAAGCGTAATCGAATTTCCTCCGCCACCCTCCTCCCCAGAACCACCAACACCACCTCTTATCTCCCCGGATTCATAGTAATTCCTACCCGCATTCCCTCCGCCACAAATGTTCTTCCTGTTCGTCAGATTGATCGAACAATCAATATCTTCGATCACAATAATCGACTTCGAACTAGTCTTCATCAGCAACTTCCGCAGCTCGGAGTTGGTGTGCACCTCCGTGAGTTCAAGGTCATAAATATCGTAACCAAGATAATTCGCCATTGCAGCGATCATGCTCGATTTTCCGGTCCCCGGAGGTCCGTACAAAAGGTAACCCCTCTTCCAAGCTCTCCCTGTTTTCTGGTAAAAGTTTTGGCCATTGGCGAAATCCATGAGATCGTCCATGATCTCCCTCTTCGTCTTCGGGTCCATCGCCAGCGTCTCGAACGTGCTCGGATGCTTGAACGGCACGGATTCCCAAGGATGTCCGCGGGAATCCAACGATCCGCCACGGGAATTCGTGTACAGAAGCCGATCCTGGTTTTTTCTCCGGATTTCATTGGCCTTTTCCATGATATAGTCCAAGTAGTTGTTGAGGATGAGTAACTTGTCCTTCTTCTTGATGCGGAGGGTGAATCCTCGCTTCTCCTCCGGCAGCGGCCGCCAGGAGAAGGTCTGGTTCTGCCGTTGCGTGACAACGTGCTCCCAGAGGACGGTAACGCCGTTGAAGTTGTCCACCATGCAGTCGTTGTTGGAGAGGCCGAAGGTGATGGCGCTGGAGTTGAGGGCGCGCGTGAGGCTGAGGCGGGTGCCAGTGATGGAGACCGTGGAGCTGAGGTAGAGCTGCACGGCGTTGTAGAGCTCGTTGGTGTTGACGCCATCGATCTCCGTGATGTCGAAGTAGTAGTAGGAGGAGAACCAGTGGAAGATCTTGTTGAAGAGCTTGGCGAAGGCGTAGCGGAGCTCCGGTGGGAACACTGCTTGGAGGAGGCTCTGGCAGAAGGCCAAAACGCCTAGCAAAGAAGCCAAAGAGGTCCAATACTCCTTCATTTTTGGTGTGAAAATACTTGGGATTTTGAGTGGTGGGTTTTGCTCAATTTATGGAGGGATGATGAGATTTTTAGAAATGGGTTTCGCACAATTTCGAGAGAAGTGATAGAATTTTGGAACTTCTGAGTATTTTTCAAATGGGGTTTGCTGGATATAGAGAAAAGTAATGAACTTTAGAGTTTTTGGGGTATTTTAAGAAATGGGTTTTGGTTATTTTATGGAGGGAGAGAGGGGGAGGGGGATTTTGGAGTTCTTGGGTTTTACTAACAAATGGGTTTTGCTCTGAATTTATAGAGTGGGGATTTGATGGGGTTTGGGAATTGTTTGTATGAAATTAGTGGATGAGAGAGGGAGAGAATAAAGCAGAGGTGAAAAGAAAAGGAAGGAAAAGAAAAGAAAAAAATGTTTGAAAAGGGATGGCTTTTGGGATGGGGGGGGGGGGGGAATTGGCTGGCCAAGGAAGGGAGGGGGGATATAACATATAAGTACAAGAAAGAACAGCAAGAGGGAGGGGCTAAAAAACAAAAGGGGTTTCTGGAGTTCGGGAAAGAATCAGAGATGGGGCCTCCTGCCCCATTGTGTTTTTTGATGTTTTGAGTGATTTACAGGGGTTTTTCTTGGACTTTTACCCTGTTTACTATTATGCAAGATTTAAATGTATAGCCAATGGTAGAGAGAGAGAGAGAGAGATGATGGACAAAGAATGTGGTAAACCACCGGAGGAGGGAGGGTTTCACTGATGGCTGCAGTCCTGCTGCTTGGAAATCTCAGAGGAAATTGGTTAATGTGGGCTTTGCAGGCAATGTATAATAATCAAAATAATAATATATAATAAGTAATATAATTTTGAGACATTATTATCATTCATTAATTTACCAACTTAACAGATATTTTGCATGAAATAAGAAATTATTATCATTCATGAATTTACCAAGTTAACAGATATTTTGCATGAAATAAGAATGGAAAGCAGAAAGAATATTGATGGAAAAAAGTTCAATGTATATGAGGACCCACTATGCTTTTTTGGTCACATGTCAAACATATTTAATTACTAATACTAATTGCCACATATTCTTCAAAATACTTTCGATTTGGTGAAGAAAAATCTTGACAGTTTGATTATATATTTAATTTTGAAAGAGTAATGCGAAGGTGTAACATCCTATATTGCTTATGGGAGTGAATCTTGTAAGTTTTAAATGTATATTCTCATCTCTACCTAGCATGAGGCTTTTTGGAAGCTCACTAGCTTCGGGTTCCATCGGAACTCCGAAGTTAAGCGAGTTTGTAGC